>NC_057806.1:199021031-199096457 GCF_018294505.1 Triticum aestivum
CCGAGTGGGAGAGTTTCTCACCACTCGGTAGGATTTTTTTAAACTTAGGCGAGTATTGAACTGCAGCTAAGCCCCCGAGTGGGAGGGTTTCTCACAACTCGGTAGGATTTTTTAAACTTAGGCGAAACAGATTCACAGCTAAGCCCCCCGAGTGAGAGGGTTGCTCACCACTCGGTAGGATTTTTGAAACTTAGGCGAAGCAGATTCACAGCTAAGCCCCCGAGTGAGAGACTTGCTCATCACTCGATGGGATTTGATTTTTTGAAACTTAGGCGAAGCAGATTCGCAGCTAAGCCCCCAAGTGCGAGACTTGCTCATCACTCGGTGGGATTTGATTTTTTGAAACTTAGGCGAAGCAAATTCGCAGCTAAGGCACCCACTGGGGGATTTAGAACACTTAAAAAGGAACAACAATCATCTGTGAAACTGCGTCTTTGATAATCAAACTAGAATGTATCTCTTATTACATCACAACAATCCGAATGCTTAAGTATAAAAGGGGTGGAGCAGCTCTGCATTCCAAGCTGTGGCTCGTCTTTATTGTGCTCCACATTGTAGAGGCGATAAGCCCCGTTGTGAAGTACTTTGGTGATGATGAAGGGGCCTTCCCAAGCAGGAGCGAGCTTGTGTGGTTTCTGCTGATCCACTCGAAGAACCAGGTCTCCCTGTTGAAATGCTCGACCTCTCACGTTTCTGGCGTGGAATCGACGCAGGTCTTGCTGATAGATGGTCGACCGGATTAGAGTCATCTCTCTTTCTTCTTCCAGAAGGTCAACAGCATCCTGACGGGCTTGTTCTGCTTCAGCTTCTGAGAAGAGTTCCACTCGCGGGGCGTTATGAAGTAAGTCATTCGAAAGCACAGCTTCAGTCCCATAAACTAAGAAGAATGGAGTTTGGCCAGTTGACCGATTAGGAGTTGTGCTCAATCTCCAAAGTACTGATGGAAGTTCATCGACCCAAGTGCCCGCTGCATGCTTGAGGTCACGCATCAACCGGGGTTTCAGTCCTTTGAGAATCAATCCGTTTGCTCTTTTAGCTTGTCCATTCGACTGGGGATGGGCGACTGAAGCATAGTCGACCAGAGTGCCTTGGGAAGCGCAAAAGGCTCTGAACTCATTAGAATCGAAGTTTGACCCATTATCCATGATGATGCTGTGTGAAACACCATATCTGAATGTTAACTCTCTGATGAAGCTGACAGCAGTACTTGCTTCGAGGTTTTTAATAGGCTTGGCTTCAATCCATTTGGTGAACTTGTCGACTGCTACAAGCACACGGGTGAAGCCACTTTTGCCAGTCCTCAGAGGTCCAACCATATCTAATCCCCAAACATCAAAGGGCCAGACGAGTGGAAAGGTCTTCAGGGTTGATGCAGATTTGTGAGACATGTTGGAGTAGAACTGGCAACCTTCACATCTTTCAACTATGTCTTTTGCCATTTGATTCTCTCGTGGCCAATAAAATCCGGCTCGGTATGCTTTGGCCACAATCGTCCGAGAGGACGCATGGTGACCACAGGTTCCTAAGTGGATGTCATTGAGGATCACTCGACCTTCTTCATGTGTTATGCACTTCTGAGCAACTCCGGTAACACTTTCCCTGTAAAGCTGTCCACCCACTACTGTGAAAGCTTTAGATCGACGGACAATCTGACGAGCCTCTTCTTTATCCTCTGGAAGCTCTTTCCTAAGAATATACGCGATGTACGGCACTGTCTAATCGGGTATGACGACCAAAACTTCCATGACCAAGTCGACCACAGCTGGGACTTCAACTTCAGTCGGATCAGTAGGACTCTTAGGTTGTATGGGCTCCTCCGTGAAGGGATCCTCTTGGACGGATGGCGTGTGGAGATGCTCCAAGAACACATTACTGGGAATAGGCTCACGAATGGAGCCTATCTTTGCCAAATCATCAGCTGCTTGATTTTTCAGTCGGGGTATATGATGGAGCTCTAACCACTACTAGAAAAACGGCTGCTAGTGGCGCACCTATTTTTCGCTACTAATGGTGCACTACTGGTGCGCCACTAGCATCACGCCATTAGAATTTTTTTCTAATGGCACACCTGTGGTGCACCATTAGAATCTGGTATTCTAATGGCACACCTGTGGTGCACCATTAGAATCTGGTATTCTAATGGCGCACCGCTGGGGCGCCATTGGTATGGCCCACGGTGCGCCATTAGTAACAATTTTTTCGGATTTTTTTTTCAGATTTTTTTAATTTTTTTCAAAAAATTTCAAATTTTTTTTCGTTTATAATCTCTGGTCATTATGTCTTAATCTCGGGTCAATATGCTTAATCTCAGGTCAAATCGCAGTCCATGGTCAAACATCCCGAAAGGTCACCCATCCTCACACTACTCCAGCCCAAGCACGCTTAACTTCAGAGTTTTATCCAACCCCAGCAACAGCTCACTTCACAGGCACTTGTTGATATATCTAGCATATCAATCCTATTATACCTTTTTGATGTCTAGGACTTTGTTCATGTTCATGACTATGATGAAATTTTGAAAAATATTTCAAACTTCCCGGTCATATTACGTATCATTTTTTGAAAAAAAATAAAAAAAATTCAAAACCTTTTTTTTGAATTTTTTGCCTCTAGATCTTAAAAGCCCCGTAACTTTTTTGTGTTAGGTTTTTGGGGATTTTGAAAATATTTAACGGGGTTCCTCCGATTAAATTTGGATGTAACTTTTCGAGTAGATGATTTTTCATATATAAAACTTTTTAATCCGAGTTCGTATGCAAAAGTTATGCCCATTTTACAAATTTCTAGAGAGATTCTGCAAATAAAGCCGAAATTTATATTTGTAAATTTTCCCAACAACTAGACCACATATCACATGGCAAACTTATTTTCTTTTATTTTTTTTGACATTTTTATCATTTTTTTACTTTTTTTAACTGAAAAGGCGGTCCACGGGGGGAGGGGGGGGTGCATTCGGTGGAAGCCGGGCAAACTAGTAATGGCGCACCGTGGGGTGGTGCGCCATTAGTAGTTAAACTAGTAATGGCGCACCACACCCACGTTGCGCCATTACTAGTTTTGAAAAAAAAATATAAAAAAATTTGAATTTTTTTTTGAAAATAACTTAGTAATGGCGCACCAGTGGACAGTGCGCCATTACTAGCACACTGTCCACTGGTGCGCCATTACTAACAATTTTTTTTTACTTTTTTTTTACTTTTTTTCAAAACTTCTAATGGCGCACCGTGGGTGTGGTGCGCCATTACTATGTCAACTAGTAATGGCGCACCACACCCTCGGTGCGCCATTAGTAACAAATTTTGTTTTTTTTTCAAAACTTCTAATGGCGCACCGCACACCAGGTGCGCCATTGCTATATTCTAATGGCGCACCACACACGTGGTGCGCCATTAGTGTCCATTTCATCTATAGTCGTTTTCCTAGTAGTGAACCGCTCAAACTTCTTCTCTAACTTTCTCACTGTATTACAATAACCAGTCATAGCCGGGCTTTTTATGTCCCATTCCTTCATTACATGATTAACCACCAAATATGAGTCGCCGTAGACCATTAGGCGACAGACGCCGAGTGAAATGGCCATACGCAACCCACACATAAGTGCATCATATTCGGCTTCGTTGTTGGAGGAATCAAAATGGATCTAAAGAACATAGTTGAGTCTGTCTCCTCAAGAAGATACCAATACCACCCCAGCAACAGAACCGTTCAGCATCTTGGATCCATCAAAGAACATGGTCCAATGCTCCGAGTGAATCTGAGTCAGTTGTTGCTGATCGACCCACTCGGCGAGGAAATCTGCTATTGCCTAGGACTTGATAGCTTTCTTTGCATCAAACTTGATATCTAAGGGAAGGAGTTCAATCGCCCACTTTGCCACTCGACTAGTTGCATCTCTGTTGTTCAGGATTTCTGTAATGGAGTGATCAGAGAAATAATGTGCAACCTTCTTTGTGGTCATGTAAATCCCATTAACAAGCTTCTGATAGTGAGGATATCTTTTCTTGGATGGCGTCAAGACTTCAGAAATATAATACACTGGGCGCTGAACTTTATAGGTTTTTCCTTCTTCCTCCCGCTCAACCGTAAGTATTGTACTGACAACTTGTCCAGTGGCTGCAATATAAAGCAGTAAAGGCTCTTTGCTGATTGGAGTAGCGAGCACCGGCTGGGTGGAAAGCAGGGTTTTGAGTTCTGCAAACGCTGCATCAGCTTCAGGAGTCCACTCGAACTTATCAGATTTCTTCATCAATCGGTAAAGAGGCAATACCTTTTTACCGAGGCGAGAGATGAATCGACACAAGGTGGCCAAACAACCAGTAAGCTTCTGAACGTCATGCACACGCATAGGGCGTTTCATCCGTAGTATGGCTCCAACTTTCTCTGGGTTGACCTCGATCCCTCATTCAGAAACGAGGAAACCGAGTAACTTTCTCCTGGAACTCTGAATGTGCATTTCGACGGATTAAGCTTGATATCATACCTTCTTAGGCTGGCAAAGGTTTCAGCGAGGTTAGTCAGCAGGTCGGAACCTTTGCGCGACTTGACCACAATGTCGTCCATATACGCTTCCACATTCCGACTGATTTGAGTGAGCAGGCACTTCTGAATCATCCTCATAAATGTGGCAACAGCGTTCTTGAGACTGAATGGCATGGTGACATAACAAAAGCATCCGAATGGAGTGATGAAAGCTTTTTTTTTACTTCATTGGGTCCATACAATCGGATATGATGATACCCGGAATAGGCGTCTAGAAAAGACAAATGCTCACACCCCGCAGTCGAGTCGATGATTTGGTCGATACGAGGGAGAGGAAAATGATCTTTCGGGCAGGCCCGATTTATATGCTTGAAGTCAATGCACATACGAAGTGAATCGTCCTTCTTGGGGACCATGACAACATTGGCTAGCCACTCGGAGTGGTAAATCTCACGGATGAACTCAGCTGCTAGGAGTCGAGCCACTTCCTCGCCAATTGCTTTTCTCTTCTGTACGGCAGACCGTCTAAGATGTTCCTTGACTGGCTTCACTTTCGGGTCGACTCGCAAACGGTGCTCAGCCAGTCCCCTGGGTACACCCGGCATGTTAGAAGGTTTCCATGCAAAGATGTCCCAGTTCTCACGGAGGAACTAGATGAGCGCTTCTTCTTATTTGCTGTCGATTGATGTTGAGATATGAGTAGGAGCAGCATTATGATCGGTTGGGTGAATATGAATCAGTTTTGTTTCTCCGGACGACTGAAATGCAGAATCTGTGGCAGGCTTCTTGGCTTGCAACAAATCACTCGGATCTGCATTTTTCTGATACTCGTGAATTTCAACTGCTGCCATTTGTGCATCGGCAATTTAGAACCCTTCTGGAAGCATTCCTCTGCCTTTTGCCGATTGTCAGTGACCGTGATCACTCCTCTGGGACCAGGCATTTTCAACTTGAGATACACGTAACATGGTCGAGCCATAAAACATGCATATGCAGGCCTTCCCAGAATAGCATGATAAGCACTCTGGAAATCCACTACTTCAAATGTCAACTTTTCCTTACGGTAATTCTTTGAATCACCGAAAACCACATCAAGGGTTATCTGGCCGAGTGATTCAGCCTTCTTGCCAGGGATGATGCCGTGAAAGCTCATGTTGCTCTCACTAAGTTTGGACATCGGAATGCCCATACCCTTCAAGGTTTCAGCATAAAGGATATTTAGGTTGCTACCACCATCCATCAGCACTTTGGTCAGTCTAGTGCCTCCAACAACTGGGTCGACCACCAACGCTTGCCTCCCAGGTGTGGCTATGCGAGCGGGATGATTAGACTGGTCGAATGTGATAGTCGTTTGTGACCACTTCAGGTATGTTGTCGTTGCCGGGGCAACCATATTCACTTCTCTGTTGATCACTTTCAATTGACTTTTGCTGTCAACATCAGCAAAAATCACTATGGTGGAATTGACATTGGGAAAACCATCATCTTCTTCTTTGTCTTCATCCTTGTCAGATTCTTTTTCCTTCTCATTAGGTTCTTTCCCTCGGAATTGCTCGATCAAAAACCGACACTGTCGAGTGGTATTCTTAGGATAAATCAGATAGCCTTCTTCATCTTTCTTGGTGTGAATGTGACATGGCAGATCCATCACATTGTTACCAGCTGCATCTTTTACTTTCTTGGGGGTCCAAGGCCCCTTAGGCTTCCCTTTAGACTTTCCTTGAATCACTGCCATTGTCGGTGTCAAAACCAGCGGATCTCGGGTAGGGGGTCCCGAACTGTGCGTCTAAGGCGGATGGTAACAGGAGGCAGGGGACACGATGTTTACCCAGGTTCAGGCCCTCTTGATGGAGGTAATACCCTACGTCCTACTTGATTGTTCTTGATGATATGAGTATTACAAGAGTTGATCTACCACGAGATCAAAGAGGCTAAACCGTAGAAGCTAGCCTATGGTATGATTTTATGTTGTCCTATGGACTAAAACCCTCCGATTTATATAGACACCGGAGAGGGCTATGGTTACACAAGGTCGGTTACAAAGGAGGAGATATACATATCCGTATTGCCTAGCTTGCCTTCCACACCAAGTAGAGTCCCATCCGGACATGGGACGAAGTCTTCAATCTTGTATCTTCATAGTCCAACAGTCCGGCCAAAGGATATAGTCCGGCTGTCCTGAGACCCCCTAATCTAGGACTCCCTCAGTAGCCCCTGAACCAGGCTTCAATGACGATGAGTCCGGCGCACAGTGTTGTCTTCAGCATTGCAAGGTGGGTTCCTCCTCCGAATACACCATGGAAGAGTTTGAATGCAAGGATAGTGTCCGACCCTGCAAAATAAGTTCCACATACCACCGTAGAGAGAGTAATATTTCCACAAATCTAACCTGCTGACACGTTTCGACAACATGACATCACACCATGGCCCGGTTATTATTCGAAACGCTTTTCTCAACCAGCTCCGCACATATCGCGAGGCGGTTTTGTTGATACGTCTTGTCAAAGCAGAGATCGTGTTCCCCTTATCGCGGGATTCTCATCAATACGGACGTGGGTAACCCAACCGCGCCATCAATTACGGTGCCTAGGGAATAAGCGGTTTCACCAGGAAAGTGGGGAGACACATCGCCTCCTCCGCCCTTATAAAGGGACAAAGATTTACTTTTTGCACCCACGCCTTCTTCCTTCTTGCTTACGCATTCCCGCACACTCGAGCTCTAGCGCCCAAGCTCGCGTTCTTCTTCTAAAACCACTCCAATCATGTCCGGAGCAGGAGGCAAGTGGATGGTCTCCTCCGTCACGGAGGAGAACATCAAAAAGTTATGGGAAGCCGGATACTTGGCCATGGATATCGCGCACCGGCTGCCAAGTGCGGGGCAGATCATCCCTACGCCCGAACCCCATGAGAGGGTAGTTTTTCTTACCCATTTCGTCTGCGGAATGTGATTTCCTCTCCACCCGTTTGTCCGTGGGCTCATGTTCTACTATGGGCTGGATTTTCATGATCTGGCCCCCAATTTCATCCTCAACATCTCGGTGTTTATCGTCGTGTGCGAGGCCTTCCTCCGCATCAGGCCCCACTTCGGCCTATGGCTGAAAACCTTCAATGTCAAACCGAAGGTGGTGGGTGGCCAGCAAGCAGAGTGCGGAGGTGCCATGGTGGGCAAGATGCCTAATGTCACCTGGCTCGAGGGCACCTACATGGATACCCTAAAGGGGTGGCAATCGGGGTGGTTCTACATCACCGAGCCGCGCGACTCCAACTGGGTGGCGGGCCCCAAATTTCGATCCAGAATCCCAACGTGACTCACCTCCTGGAAAAAGAAGGGCATGTACTGGGGTTCTTCGGTAGAGCGGACCAGACTCCAGACCTACATCCATAATATGATGAACAAGAAAATGAAGCTCGTCAACGTGGTCCAGGTTATGCTCTTCCACCGGATCTTTCTGTGTCAACGACGGGCATTTTTTTTGTGGGAGTTCGACTCGGCCAAGCACCAGACGCTGTGAGAGCTCTACGACATGACGCACAAGGACGTCTGGAGGGTGTTGTTCAAGAGTGCCAAGATGCCTCCATCCCTCACCGAGGACCGCGGACTCAGCGCAAAGCGCCATGCCCATCCGGTAGGCTTTTATATCTCTCAGGGTATTTATTTGCCCCGATTTATTTATGTGCTGGATCTAAGCTTTCATGTCATTAACAGGACTGGATAGAGATAGCGGAGCAGCTTAATTGCCCAGCTCCCCTGCCCGAAGATCCTGCAGACGCTCTTCTAACGAAGATGCTGACTCCGGCACCTTACGAGGTGCCGGAAAAGAAGGCCAAGAAGAAGGCCACGGGGACCCGAAAGGGTCTCTAGTGCAAGGTTATATCTCAGACTCATTATCTGATGACTCCGATGCGCACTCCTCCCATGGAAATGAGGAGGAGGTGAAATGTTCTCCCCCCCAGCCGGGGGAGACAAGAAAAGGAAGGCCGACCCATCCAGGGAGGCCGGAGGGTCCAAGAAGGGAAAGACCCTCCCTCTAGACTGTGCCACGACGGCCGCCGACAGCGGCGACGAGTGCCTACCCAGGGACAAGCCCCTGGCGAAGTCGTAAGTGTCCGGACACCATAGTACTTCATGGTATGTTTTATTGTACTGCCTTTCCTCATGTCGAACATGATTATGCAGTCCGTCCCGAGCTCATCTCGATGTACCGTCATCGAGCTGCTCTTTGGACTCGTCGGATATGAACAACAGTTCTCCTCCTACCGCTTCCACCCCTCGACCTATGGACAACGCCGGGGTGTTGTCTCAAAAGGCATCGAGCCAAGGGGAGGTGATCCTGGGGGCGCCTCACGGCGACCTCCCGGACCCTGGGTACCAAGGGAGCGAGGCTCCTACGGGCTTCGAGTTCGGGCCCCAGCCGGACACTACGCCGGAACCTTCGATGGTTCCGGACTCCAGTAGGCGGTCCCCCATTAAGGGGGGCCAACCATCCATGCCGGTGTCCTCTGTCCAACCAGAGGCACCGTACAACTTGCTGGAAGCACTTCACAGCGCTTCCATCGATGAAGAGCACCGCACTATTATGAGTGCGGTGGTTGAGAAGGTTCAATCCACCAAAAACGGACTGACCGAAGCTTGCTCCAGCCTCCTAACAGGCTTTGAGGTAAGCAATCAAAATATAAGAAAATATTACCGCATAGATAGTAGCCCCTGATGCTCTATTCGGCGTTCGTGAAGAAAAGCCGAATAGAGGATCAAATGATAACTCAGGAGTCTAATTAGAGTATGTCTATGTGTATGTGCAAGCTTCACTATTGGCCGCTGCCGCACGTGCTGCGGAGGTCTCTGCGCTGAAGCAGGACCTGAAGCGGTCCGAGGATGAGCTCGGCCTTACCAAGACGCAGCTCGAAGAGTGCAAAGGTAAGATATACCCCTGTCTATATAGTTAAAAAGAAGTTCACGTGTAAAGTAATAGGATCATCATGAATTTGTCAGGGGCCACGACCGAGGTGCAAACCCTGAGGAAGGCGTTGTCCAAGGCCTAAGACAAAACGGCCAAAGAACGCATGGAACGGGAGAAACAAAAAGCCCGAGTAGGCGAGGTGTAGCAAGAGCTTGAGGCTCTCGCCAAAAAGCACGAGACCTTTGAGCTTGACTCCAAGATGCGAGAGTCCGAGCTCGCGCAGGCGCTTGAAAGTGTCCGGAGAGCCAAGGCCAAAGCCCACAAGGGGGTATGGCATTCTTTATGCAAAGCAAGCATGTGAAGGAGACTTTCCTTTTTCTTACCCGAGTTCGGAGCTCTCCAGGAGCATTTGCAGATCTTCCCCGCAGTGTACTGGATGCCGCAGAGTTTTACCGGGCTAAGGAGGGGAGCTCAATGGAGAAGTTGTTCTGGTCTCAGTATACTGGGACCAAACACCTCGTGCCCTTGAGCGAGCAGCTGAAGCAGTTGGTCGAACTTCACAAGGCAGCCGAACAGGCCATGAGGGGCCTTATAGTCCGGATGTGACCTGGCGAGCCCCTGTCCGGCAGCTAGTTCGGTCTGGTGAGGCGGCTTGTGGAAGCCTGCCCACGGCTTGAAGTCATCAAGCGGTCCATCTGCATCGAAGGTGCACGCAGGGCTTTTGCCCGGGCGAAGTTGCACTCGGCGAAGCTGGATGCCGTGAAGCTGGTGAAGGAGGGGCCGTCGAAGGGCAAGGAGCATCGCTGCCCCGAGAATTACTATGAGAGTGTCCTGAAGGGTTCCCGCTTAGTGGCAGATGAGTGTACGAAGCCACCGAATACGAAGATCTGTCCGGGGAGGAAAACCTCACCCTGGATCGCATCGTTACCGATGATCGAAGTAGCCATCAAGCCTTACGGTGACTACACAATGGAACTCTCAATGAAAGCACCAATGTAGGTGTCAAAACCGGCGGATCTCGGGTAGGGGGTCCCGAACTATGCGTCTAAGGCGGATGGTAACAGGAGGCGGGGGACACGATGTTTACCCAGGTTCAGGCCCTCTTGGTGGAGGTAATACCCTACGTCCTGCTTGATCGATCTTGATGATATGAGTATTACAATAGTTGATCTACCACGAGACCGTAGAGGCTGAACCCTAGAAGCTAGCCTATCGTATGATTGTTGTTGTCCTACAGACTAAACCCTCCGGTTTATATAGACACCGGAGGGGGCTAGGGTTACACAAGGTCGGTTACAAAGGAGGAGATATACATATCCGTATTGCCTAGCTTGCCTTCCACGCCAAGTAGAGTCCCATCCAGACACGGGACGAAGTCTTCAATCTGGTATCTGCATAGTCCAACAGTTCAGCCAAAGGATATAGTCCAGCTGTCTGGAGACCCCCTAATCCAGGACTCCCTTAGCCGTAGTTTCACCAGGTCCTGCAGGCTCAGCTTTACGCTTCTGTTTCCGATTGGAATTGCCTCGACCGGTGTCCTGACCGACTGGCTTGCTCATTCCACTGCGGAGCCGATCCTCCTCTTCTCCGTTAGCGTACCGAGTGGCTATTTCGATCATCTGAGTCAGAGACATATCTCCTATCCGACCAAATTTCAGGACTAGCTCTTGATTTTTAACGCTTTCCTTGAAGGCACAAACTGCTTGATGGTGGGATACATTTTCCACGGTGTGATGCGAAGTGATCCACCTCTGAATGTAATCTCTCAGAGTTTCATTCGGTTTCTGCACGCAATGCTGCAATTCCGTTAACCCTGCTGGCCGCTTGCATGTACCCTCAAAAGTTTTAACAAACACTCGGGCAAGTTCTTTCCAACTGAATATATTGCCTGGCGCTAACTGAGTCAACCATGCTCTGGTTGAACCTTCCAACATCAGAGGAAGATGCTTCATGGCCACTTCGTCATTGACACCACCAATCTGTACAGCCACTCGGTAATCCTCAAGCCAAGTGTCAGGCTTAGACTCACCAGTGAACTTGCTAACTCCAGTTGCCAACCCGAAGTTGGGAGGAATCACTGCGGCTCTGATGGCTTTGCTGAAAGACTCTGGACCTGAAACATGAACTCTGCTGCCAGTCGGATGATCTCTGTCAAGGCCCTCCCTGTGTGCTTTGTTCCTGTCAACTAGACCTTGAACGAGAATAGATCTCGCATCAAAGCCTGTCTCCCTTGGGTCGGCTGGTACTCTTTGCTAGCCACTGCGAGGGCGTCTGTCATCATATTTGTCGAGGCACATATGATCCACTCCTCGGAGGAGGTGTGGGCACTCGATGTTGGACATCACGACCGAGTCGGTGATCATACTACTCGTGGTTTCTATATTGCTCCTGCCGATGCCCACGTCCCTCACGCCACGGGAGTGATCTTGGGCTGTGGGCCAACTGAACTGTATCTTCCATCACAGATCTACTATGAATCCTATTCCGCGACTGAGACACTGCTGTGTTCTGCTCTCCTTCCGCCCGGAGGAAGGCATGGATCTGCATCAACCCTCTGCCATCCTCCGACTGGGAAGGTTGAATTGACTCTTCTATAGGGGCTACAGCTGTGAGATTCTGAATCGGAGTGCGGTATACCTGAGGTTGAGGCAGAAAAAGCTGTCGTCGACTGGACTCAGGAGCCCGCTGCTGAGCATGCTCGTCGAGTGCACGTTGAAGGTTCTCTAGTCGAGTGCGCTCAGCCAAATTGGCCAGGCGCGCCCCCTCCAAGGCCCGGGCCTTGGAGATTTCCCCAATGATGGGCATGTCAAGAGCATCCATGTTGCGGCGGCGATGCTCTTCCCTCTGTTGCGAAGCAAGAAGCTCGTGGCAGTATTCCTTGTGAGTGTGTGACGGATCGCCGCCACCGTCACCGTCGTCGTCACGGCGGAAGCCAGGAGGACTATGTGGTCCGTCGACCATCAAGACTTCAGCCGCAGGATCACTGTTGTCGCATTCAGATGTGGTCTCGACGGAGCCAGTCGAACAGGCCGTAGAGACTTTCTTTAGGCTTGATTGCCACGACTTGTGGGGTGACCGACTGGCGGGCCACCGCGTCTTTCACCCACCGCTGAAGCCGTGACCGACCGGATCACTTGCACCGGCGAACAGCTGGGAGCGAAAACATCACGGGAGCCGACCGATACTGGGTCGATGGCTGCCGGAGAAGGATGCCGCGAGCACACGTGCGAAAGTGCGTCGCCATGTGGACGGGGAGCGCTTCGACGTCAAGGGGAGCTTTCTGAAGCCAGGCGGAGTCGTTGGCAACGAAGACGAGCGCGCCGAGACGGATCTCGTGGCCCTCAGCCAATCCACTGTTAGAAACCATGATGATGTGAATCGGAAAAATCGCAACTTCACCAAAAAGTCGCTAAGACACCTGCCCCAAGGTGGGCGCCAACTGTCGTGGTTCTAAGACTGACAGTAGAATGGGGGTAGGTATGAGGTGGCAAGATCCTAGCTGTGGTGAAGTTGTACACACAAGATTTACGAGTTCATGCCCTTCACGGTGGAAGTAAAAGCCCTACGTCTCGGTGCCCGGAGGTGGCCGACTGGATTATGTGAGTGTAATATTATAGAGGTGCGAACCCTTGTCCCTGAGGAGGGGGTGGCTTATATAGAGTTCGCCAGACCCCTCCGGCCCTCGGTTACACATGGTTTAAGGTACATAAAGATGGGGCGTTTCTGGTAACGCCAGCAATAAAGTGACATAAATGACCATTAAGTCTATAGAGTAAACGTTTGACCGTTGCTATACAGAGTGGCTTTAGGTCTTCTGATTGTCGAGTGACAATTGCTATGGTCGAGTGACTTCGATTCTTCCGAGTGGAATGTTTCTGGTCGAGTGGATGATGGTATCCCTCGAATGTTTCTGGATTTAGGGTGATGTCCTAGTGGAGGGTGTCTAGGTCAAGCCTATGATCCTACCCTAGGTACATAGCTTCATCACGGGTCATACCTAATAGTTATAGCCCCAACAGGGCCTGAACCTGGGTAAACATCGTGTCCCCTTGTCTCATGTTACCTTCGATCCTCAGACGCACAGTTTGGGACCCCCTACCCGAGATCGGCCGATTTTGACACCGACACCTTTAACATGTGGTGTTTGCGCCCTATCTTTGCTAGCCAAAATTCCGCACAAAGTAGAGATATTACTTGTGCATCCAAAAACCCTTAAACCCAAATCTTGTTTTAAGAGTCCACCATTACCTATGGATTGAGTAAGATCCTTCAAGTAAGTTGTCATTGGTGCAATAAGGCAATAAAAATTGCTTCTAAAAGTGTTGAATCATTTAGCGTAAGAGAAAATTGAGCGTTGCATGAACTTGTGATGGCAAAATAATAAAGGCAATAGACTGCATAATAAAGGTTGCTATCATAAGGGGAATACAACGTGACATTCTTTTGCACTAAGAGATTGAGCATACAAACCAAAAAGCACATGACAAGCTCTGCTTCCCTCTGCGAAGGGGCTATCCTTTACTTTTATGCAAGAGTCAAAGTATTCTTCCCTATTCCTTTTTATTTTATCTTTTGCAAGCATCATGTGGCAAGGAAAGATCTAGGCACATATATCTAGTTGGATATGAGTGAGCATGAGTTATTATTGTTGACGTCACCCTTGAGGTAAATACGTTGGGAGGCGAAACTATAAGCCCCTATCTTCCTATGTGTCTGGTTGAAACTTTTTGTAATGCCCCGAGACCGATGTGCCAGGTGTCTTCCAGTTATTCGCTGTTGTTGCCTTGTCATTGCTTGCGTGTCATGAATCTCATATCATGTCATCATGTGCATCGCATTTGCATACGTGTTCGTCTCATGCATCCGAGCATTTTCCCCGTTGCCCGTTTTGCATTCCGGCGCTCCTATGTCCTCTGGTGGTCCTTTCTACCTCTTTTCATGTGTGGGGGTTAAACGTTTTTGGATTGGACCGAGACTTGTCATGCGGCCTGGGTTTACTACCGTAGACCGCCTGTCAAGTTTCGTGCCATTTGGACTTCGTTTGATACTTCAACGGTTAACCGAGGGACCGAAAAGGCCTTTTGTGTGTTGCAGCCCAACACCCTTCCAATTTGGCCCAAAACCCACCTAAACCCCGTCCATCTTCTAGACCATTCGATCATGATCGCGCGGCCGCAAACCGCACCTCATTTGTACTCTCCTAGCTCCCTTTACCTATAAATATGTGCATCTCCCCCGAAATCCGGGTCTAAACCTAGATCCACTCCTCTTCCGCGCGTCCGGACGCATCTGCGCGCGCCGGACATGTCCGCCGCTCCCCTCCAAATCGCCCCGGCCAATTGTGGGCTGCCACGTCAGCGCCACCGTCGCCCGCACCCAACTGCGTCGTGCCACGTGTCACTCCACCGGTTCCTGCCCGCTTCGCCGCCGCCAGGCCCGCCGCTACCCAGATCCGGCCCTCCCGGCCCGGTACGCCGCTCGCCGCCACCGATCCAGCGCCCGAGCGCGCCGCTCGCCGCGCCTCCTCACCCCGTCGTGCCCCCGTCGCCAGAGCATATTGCCGCCGCCGTTCTCCTTCGTCGTCGAGCATCGCCACCAACCGCCGGAGTTCCGGTCCTCTCTCCTCCAATCGGATCCGGAGGAGCCACGCCCGGATCCGTCCTCGGCGCCCTCCGCCACATCCATTCCCGGTCTCCGCGAACGCCATCATCGCTGGAGGAAGCCACCCTGCTGCCGCTGGCGTCCCTTGTCCTCTGCACCGCCGCCATGGCTTCCTGCCCATGAGGAGCATGGGAGGACGACGCCACCTCCCCGCGTGGGCCTTGGCCCGCATCGCGCCAGCACGGTCCAGCCTCCCCGCGGCCCAGCTCCATCCCCGCCGGCCCACTTCCTCCGGCCCGGTGATTTTTTCGCGAGGGTATATTTCTTCTAAGTCCCCAGATCCCAGTTATTTTATGCATTTTGCATCGCATCATAACTCCCTTATCGTAGCTCTGATTTGTGCGTGTAGCATATCGAAATGTTCGTCTCGACGAGTAAATCATTTCCTCTCATTGCATCATTTTCATTTTAGTTCATCTTGCTACCCGAAATGCTGTTGGAAGAGGGCTATGTGAGGACAGTTGTAGATCTGTTTCAGCAAATGGCCTTTTGTCATTTTTTCCATGATTAATGTGTGCATGCTAGGATTTTGAGCTCTACATGTGTTTTGTAGAATGCCATGCCATCTTTACAGGGGTGTATGTCATCTATTTTTGTGATATTTGTGGTGACTAGCACAAGCATGCAAAGTAGCTTACTCGGTGATGCTGATTTCAGAGACTTAGGATTATTCTAAGTCCTTGTCCTGTTTTTGTCTTTATGCCATATGTTCATGTTGTTTCCTAGTCGTGCCTCTTTTGAGGATGATTAGTAAGGATGTTTTGTTAATAATATTGTGCTCTATCCATCCATGTCTTTTTTTGAAATTATTGAGCACCCTTGCTTGAGTCAATCGAGCTCTACTTTTGCTATAAAATGTTCCTGGCAGATTGTTAACTTGTTTAGCAATTTTGCCGAGGTTGTTGTAGTTGACCCGTGCATGCTATGTTGTTGTTCTTGCCATGTCTAGCTTCTATGCCATGTATTCTTGATGGGTGTATGCTTAGTTTGTCATGCCATGCTCTCTAGTGAGTGCATCGAGCTCGTAAACATGCCTACTTGTTAATCTGTTTTGCATGCTCCAGTTTTTCACTAAGTCTGAATCTGTTTATGTTTTTGCTATGTTCACATGCTTGCAATTGTATTTTCTGATCCCTTTTGGCTCAAGGTTACTAAGGGGCTTTTGTTATATGCTTTGATTAGCTTCATGCCATGCCTTGCCTTTCCATGATATGTTCATTTAGCATGTAGTTTTCATGCTCTAAAGTGTGCTTCCTGATGATAAATTCCAAACTTGTGTTAATTTCACTAAGTCTGAAACCTGTTATCGTTTGCACTTTTGCCATACTTGTTTGAGCTTGCTATTGAGTGATTTAGCCGTAGCTTAGTGTTCATCTTTTGTCAAGCATCATGAGTGGATCCCTTCCATGTATTTTGTTGCCATGTTTGAGTGCCGTAGCTTATTTATCTTGTTGCATTTAGTAGGCTACTTACTGTTTATCGCAGACATGTGCCATATTTGTTTTGCTTGCCATTTCCAAACCGTGCATCCGATTCCGGTGATCCTTATACCGATTTCGACCGAAATCAACTCACCTTTCCATTGGCACTATTGGATTTCCAGGTTGAGGCCAGGTTCAATCATTTCCTTTCTGAATCATGCATATGCATCGCATACCGCATCCCGCATATCATGCCTTGTTCTTGTGTTGGTTGTTTACTATGTTGTGTGCTTCTTTCCTGTGTTGCTTCTTCAGGTTGGTTCCGATAACGCCGCGTTTGTGAGGACCCGTTCGACTACGTCCGTTTGTCTTCTTCATGGACTCGTTCTTCTTCCTTGCGGGATTTCAGACAAGAGGACCATACCCATGAAATCACTTCTATCTTTGCTTGCTAGTTGCTCGCTCTTTTGCTATGCCTATGCTGCGATACCTACCACTTGCTTATCATGTCTCCCATATTGTTAAGCCAAGCCTCTAACCCACCTTGTCCTAGCAAACCGTTGTTTGGCTATGTTACCGCTTTGCTCAGCCCCTCTTATAGCGTTGTTAGTTGCAGGTGAAGATTGGAGTTTGTTCCTTGTTGGAACATGGATATTTGTTGGGATATGACAACATCTTTTATTTATATTAATGCATCTATATACTTGGTAATGGGTGGAAGGCTCGGCCTTATGCCTGGTGTTTTGTTCCACTCTTGCCGCCCTAGTTTCCGTCATATCGGTGTTATGTTCCCGGATTTTGCGTTCCTTACGTGGTTGGGTTATAATGGGAACCCCTTGATAGTTCGCCTTGAATAAAACTCCTCCAGCAATGCCGAACATTGGTTTTACTATTCTCCACCTAGCCTTTTCTTTCCCTTGGGTTCTGCAGACTCAAGGGTCATCTTTATTTAAACCCCCCCGGGCCAGTGCTCCTCTGAGTGTTGGTCCAAACTAGAGCCCTGTGCAGCGCCCCCTCGAGGAAACTCGAGGTTTGGTTTTAGTTGTATGGAGCGCTCATCTGAGTGTGCCCTGAGAACGAGATATGTGCAACTCCTATCGGGATTTGTCGGCACATTCGGGCGGTGTTGCTGGACTTGTTTTACCATTGTCAAGATGTCTTGTAACCTGGATGCCGAGTCTGATCGGATTGTCTTGGGAGAAGGAATATCCTTTGTTAACCATGAGAGCTTGTGATGGGCTGAGTTGGGACACCCCTGCAGGGATTTGAACTTTCGAAAGCCGTGCCCGCGGTTATGGGCAGATGGGAATTTGTTAATGTCCGGTTGTAGAAAACCCGAAGTTGATCTTAACTAAAATACATCAACCGCGTGTGTTACTGTGATGGTCTCTTCTCGGCGGGGTCCGGGAGGTGAACACGGTGTTGGAGTTGTGTTTGACGTAGGTTGTTCTAGGATCACTTCTTGATCATAGTTTCTCGACAGTGCTTTGCCTTCTCTTCTCGCTCTCATTTGCGTATGTTAGCCACCATATATGCTAGTCGCTTGCTGCAGCTCCACCTCATACCTTTTACCTTACCCATAAGCTTAAATAGTCTTGATCGCGAGGGTGTGAGATTGCTGAGTCCCCGTGACTCACAGATACTTCCAAAACCAGTTTGTAGGTGCCGATGAAACCATGCAGGTGACGCAACCAAGCTCAAGGAGGAGCTCGATGAAGATCTTTCCCTTTGTGTTGTTTCGTTCTAGTCGATCAATAGTGGAGCCCAGTTGGGGTCGATCGGGGATCTGTGTAGCATTTGGGGCAGTCTTCTTTTATTTTGGGTTCCGTAGTCGGACCTTGATTGTATCTGGATGATGTAATGCTTTATTCATGTAATTGTGTGAAGTGGCGAATGTAAGCGAACTATGTATCCCGTTCCCTTATGTATTACATGGGTTGTGTGAAGATTACATCACTTGCGACATTGCTTTCCATGCGGTTATGCCTCTAAGTCGTGCTTCGACACGTGGGAGATATAGCCGCATCGAGGGCATTACAAGTTGGTATCAGAGCCTTCCCCGACCATAGGAGCCCCCTGCTTGATCGAATCATTGGCGTTGTTGAGTATAGAAAAATATTTTGAGTCATTTAGGAATTTTATATATCGGAGAGTTAGGAATTATTTTTACTCCTCAGTCCCTTCGTCGCTCTGGTGAGGCACCCTGATGTAGAGTTTTGACTCTTCTCTTCTTCAATTTCACTAAAAAAAATTAGGATCACGCGGGTATTTCTGGCTTATTCTACGAGCCAATCCTTTGTTTGTTTGGAGTTGTGGTATTTGAGTTGCTTCAATGTCAAGTGTTGATTCCATACCTTTCCTAAGCGGTGTTCTCATATTCCTATGTGAATACTAATCCTTCTCGATCATCGAGTTTGTCTTGTCAATCCTTGTCAGCCGGTGCGATTCTCTTCAAGATGTTCCTATCATTTGTCACATCCACAAGATCGACTCAAGTCTTCCCAACATTGATTGTTTCATCCGTCTCAAGTTGCCTTTGTTTTCCCGCCCTCCCACCCTTATCTCTTCAAGGACTCATATTTCTTAATCAAGTATCCATTTTATTCATGTGATGTCTCTCCATTCTTTCCATCAATGTTTTACCCGTTGGTTCTCTTGAAGATGCTCTACTCGTTCACCATTCTTCATTCTTTTCTTCTCCGGTGGATTCAATTCAAGTTTGCTGTGTTGATCATATCTTTTCCTCGTTTCAATGCTTTTCTTATGCCGGTGCACCTCATAATCTTCCCGCTTGCTATTCAATTGTTCCGGAGTGCTCAAGATATCTCGAAGATTCGTGTTTCCACTATGCAGTTGTTCAAGATCTTTCGAGGATGTTATCTCATTCAAGCCATTTATTCAACTGGCGCAATCTATCTTTTAAATCGTTCTACAGTGTTTCTTTTGAGTGGGCCCTAACCCACAGGTCTTTTTCTAGGATCTTACCTGACTCTTCTAATTTTACTGGAGCTATTCTCAAATCTTCCAAAGTTTGACGTAAGAATGAATTGTCATCAGTCAAATGTCTTTCTCCAAGATCTTTCAAATTCTTTTCATCGTTGGCTTAACCTTTCCATTCTTCATTCCGGAGTGCCTCAACAATTCTTGGTGGTGTTTCTCGTCGTCATTCTCTGCATTGGAAAACCGAAGAAGATTTTTCTCTCATCTTATCCGTTCTCTCAAAGATTCGTTATTCTAGCTTGTCGCCATCCTCTCATAATTGTTTTCGATTGTGAGAATTATTTTCACCCTATCCGGAACAATTCAGGATTCTTTTCAGTTTGATTCTCTGGAGGCTATCATCTCAGAATTATTCATTGCAGCTTTCAGCTCTCATTCCCTAAATCTTACCGGTGCGCCATTCAAGTATTGTGTTATCAGTTCGTGATCTATTCGTACTCATGTACCCAAATTCCTTCAAGTATCTTCATTCGTTTTCCAATTCTTCCCGGTGAATTTGTGCTTTTGCTATTTTCATGTTCAATTCTTACGGTGGTTCTTCCAAGTTTCTTCTTCCTTCGTTTATCATATCAATTTATTCGTTGTTTCAATTCTTATGGTGGTTTGCTCACGTTTCTCTTCCATGGTTAACATATTTAATCATTCGTTTTTTCAATCCTACCGATGGTTCATTGAAGACCTTCTCAAATTTATGCTATACCTCGCTTAATCCTTTTTTCTACGAGAATAAGTAATATGCCAAATCCGTTGTAGTCACCAATTTAAATTGGTGAAGGTTACACATAACATAATTTTTATTCGTGTTTCATCTAAGTGATTAATTCCTTATTCCGGAGGTTCTTCAAATTCTTGGTTTCAATTGTTTCATCTTTCTTTTCCCGGAGTTCCAAGTTTTCTCAATTATTTCATCGCAAAGCTCCATCTAAATCATTGCAAGGATTCACCTTGTGTTTTCAACTTCTTTTTCCTTCCGTTTGATCATTATTTTGTTTAACGGAGTTCTTCATGAAGGTAATACATGGTGGTTCATCAAGGATTTAATTACTTCTCGAAGTGTTCATCAACATTCTTTTTAGAGAAGATCAAGTTTTCTTCATCTTGCATTGTGAAGTGCAATTCTTTCATATCTCATCTTTTGAGGTGGTGTTATGTCATTATTGATAATTTCCTTCATGTTTCATGGATCACAAGTTTTTCAAGAGTGACATATCTAAATCCATCATTTCCTCTTTGCTCAAGACATCTTTTCAAACCATCAATCTCTTCATTGAAATTATCTTGGGTTATACTTCACCTAAAACTTACCCTAAGGATTGTTGCTAATTATGGTGCTTATAAATGACCCAAGACCTTCATTTATCCTCCTGGTGAAATAAGTTTTCTCGCCTCCTTGTTGATATCAATCCAATCTATTGTGTTCGTTAGTGGCGGAATTTCACCTCATAGTTTTGAGATGTTTTCCATAAGCCCACAACAAGCTTACTCTTTTTGTTGTGGATTTTTCCAACAACTCCGTTCGACCCTTCTCCTAAGGATGCCTTTTCAAGCTCAATTGTGGCAGAAGTTGGCATTTTCTTCTCCATTTTCCTATTTCAATTATCTATCGTCTATTTTTTCGTTTCAGAGGCATTGTGATATGCTTCTTTCAACCATCATCTCATTTTATCAAAGATCATGTTCTTTCCTTTGCTTATCCATTTAACCGGAGTGTTGTGTCCTCCACTCAAGTTCTTTTCTCCTTTTTCAAGACTTGCATCTCATTTCTACCGGAGTGCTTGTAAATCTTGTCCATTGCAACCCTTTTCTCATGTCTTTCAACCTATAGGGTTCTCATGAGGTTCTGTGTTCCTCTTTTCTAACGGAGTGTTTTCAATTTCGATCATCTCCGTTGTTTTCTTTTCTCAAATGGTTCAACCTCTCAAGGTTCATGGTTTCACTCGTTCGTCAAAGAAGCAACTTAGTTTTACCTCTTATCTTCCTCTTCCTTGTCCCTCCGATGCCATTCTAGATCTCAGGACGAGATCCTCTCGTAGTGGTGGAGTGTTGTAACGCCCCGAGACCGATGTGCCAGGTGTCTTCCAGTTATTCGCTGTTGTTGCCTTGTCATTGCTTGCGTGTCATGAATCTCATATCATGTCATCATGTGCATCGCATTTGCATACGTGTTCGTCTCATGCATCCAAGCATTTTCCCCGTTGCCCGTTTTGCATTCCGGCGCTCCTATGTCCTCCGGTGATCCTTTCTACCTCTTTTCGTGTGTGGGGGTTAAATGTTTTCGGATTGGACCGAGACTTGTCATGCGGCCTGGGTTTACTACCGGTAGACCGCCTGTCAAGTTTTGTGCCATTTGGACTTCGTTTGATACTCCAACGGTTAACCGAGGGACCAAAAAGGCCTCGTGTGTGTTGCAGCCCAACACCCTTCCAATTTGGCCCAAAACCCATCTAAACTCCGTCCATCTTCTAGAGCGTTTGATCACGATCGCGTGGCCACAAACCGCACCTCATTTGGACTCTCCTAGCTCCCTCTACCTATAAATATGTGCATCTCCCCCGAAATTCGGGTCTAAACCTAGATCCACTCCTCTTCTGCGCGTCCGGACGCATCTGCGTGCGCCAGACATGTCCGCCGCTCCCCTCCACATCACCCCGGCCAATCATGGGCTGCCACGTGAGCGCCGCTGCCGCCCGCACCTAACCGCGCCGCGCCACGTGTCCGTCGGTTCCTGCCCGCTCCGCCGCCGCCGGGCCCGCCACTACCCAGATCCGGCCCTCCCGGCCCGGTACACCGCTCGCCGCCGCCGATCCAGCGCCCGAGTGCGCCTCTCGCCATGCCTCCTCACCCCGTCGTGCCCCGTCATCGGAGCATGCTGCCGCCGCCGTTCTCCTTCGCCGTCGACCAGCGCCACCAACCGCCGGAGTTCATGTCCTCTCTCCTCTGACTGGATCTGGAGAAGCCACACCCGGATCCGTCCTCGGCGCCCTCCGCCGATCCATTCCTGGTCTCCGCGAATGTCGTTATCGCCGGAGGAAGCCATCCTGCTGCCACCGGCGTGCCTTGTCCTCTGCACTGCCGCCATGGCTTCCTGCCCGTGAGGAGCACGGGAGGACGACGCCACCTCCCCGCGTGGGCCTTGGCTCGCATCGCGCCAGCACGGTCCAGCCTCCCCGCGGCCCAGCTCCATCCCCTCCGGCCCACTTCCTCCGGCCCGGTGATTTTTTTCGCGAGGGTATATTTCTTCTAAGTCCCCATATCCCAATTATTTAATGCATTTTGAATCGCATCATAACTCCCTCATCGGAGCTCCGATTCATACGTGTAGCATATCGAAATGTTCGTCTCGACGAGTACATCATTTCTTCTCATTGCATCATTTTCATTTGAGTTCATCTTGCTACCCGAAATGCTGTTGGAAGAGGGCTATGTGAGGACAGTTGCAGATCTGTTTTAGCAAATGGTCTTTTGTCATTTTTTCCATGATTAATGTGTGCATGCTATGTTCTTGAGCTCTACATGTGTTTTGTAGAATGCCATGCCATCTTTACAGGGGTGTATGCCATGTATTTTTGTGATATTTTTGGTGACTAGCACAAGCATGCAAAGTAGCTTAGTCGGTGATGCTGATTTCAGAGACTTAGGATTATTCTAAGTCCTTGTCCTGTTTTTGTCTTTATGCCATATGTTCATGTTGTTTCCTAGTGATTCGTGCCTCTTTTGAGGATGATCAGTAAGGATGTTTTGTCAATAATATTGTGCTCTATCCATCCATGTCTTTTTTTGAAATTATGGAGCACCCTTGCTTGAGTCAATCGAGCTCTACTTTTGCTATAAAATGTTCCTGGCAGATTGTTAACTTGTTTAGCGATTTTGCCAAGGTTGTTGTAGTTGATCCGTGCATGCTATGTTGTTGTTCTTGCCATGTCTAACTTCTATGCCATGTATTCTTGATGGGTGTATGCTTAGTTTGTCATGCCATGCTCTGTAGTGAGTGCATCGAGCTCGTAAACATGCCTACTTGTTAATCTGTTTTGCATGCTCCAGTTTTTCACTAAGTCTGAATCTGTTTATGTTTTTGCTATGTTCACATGCTTGCAATTGTATTTTCTGATCCCTTTTGGGTCAAGGTCACTAAGGGACTTTTGTTATATGCCTTGAGTAGCTTCATGCCATGACTTGCCTTTCTATGATATGTTCCTGTAGCATGTAGTTTTCATGCTCTAAAGTGTGCTTCCTGATGATAAATTCCAGACTTTTGTTAATTTCACTAAGTCTGAAACCTATTATCGTTCGCACTTTTGCCATGCTTGTTTGAGCTTGCTATTGAGTGATTTAGCCGTAGCTTAGTGTTCATCTTTTGTCTAGCATCATGAGTGGATCCCTTCCATGTATTTTTTTGCCATGTTTTAGTGCCGTATCTTATTTATCTTGTTGCATTTAGTAGGCTACTTGCTATTTATCGCAGACCGGCACCATATTTGTTTTGCTTGCCATTTACAAACCGTGCATCCGATTCCGGTGATCCTTATACCGATTTCAACCGAAATCAACTCACCTGTCCATTGGCACTCTTGGATTTCCATGTTGAGGCCAGGTTCAATCATTTCCTTTCTGAATCATGCATATGCATTGCATACCGCATCCCGCATATCATGCCTTGTTCTTGTGTTGGTTGTTTACTATGTTGTGTGCTTCTTTCCGGTGTTGCTTCTTCGGGTTGGTTCCGATAACATCGCGTTTGTGAGGACCCATTCGACTACGTCCGTTTGTCTTCTTCATGGACTCGTTCTTCTTCCTTGCGGGATTTCAGACAAGATGACCATACCCACGAAATCACTTCTATCTTTGCTTGCTAGTTGCTCGCTCTTTTGCTATGCCTATGCTGCGATACCTACCACTTGCTTATCATGCCTCCCATATTGTTAAGCCAAGCCTCTAACCACCTTGTCCTAGCAAACCGTTGTTTGGCTATGTTACCGCTTTGCTCAGCCCCTCTTATAGCGTTGTTAGTTGTAGGTGAAGATTGGAGTTTGTTCCTTGTTGGAACATGGATATTTGTTGGGATATGACAATATCTCTTATTTATATTAATGCATCTATATACTTGGTAATGGGTGGAAGGCTCGTCCTTATGCCTTGTGTTTTCTTCCACTCTTGTCGCCCTAGTTTCCGTCATATCGGTGTTATGTTCCCGGATTTTGCGTTCCTTACATGGTTGGGTTATAATGGGAACCCCTTGACAGTTCGCCTTGAATAAAACTCCTTCAGCAATGCCGAACATTGGTTTTACCATTCGCCACCTAGCCTTTTCTTTCCCTTGGGTTCTGCAGACTCAAGGGTCATCTTTATTTAAACCCCCCGGGCCAGTGCTCCTCTGAGTGTTGGTCCAAACTAGAGCCCTGTGCAGCGCCCCCACGGGGAAACTCGAGGTTTGGTTTTAGTTGTATGGAGCGCTCATCTGAGTGTGCCCTGAGAACAAGATATGTGCAGCTCCTATCGGGATTTGTCGGTGTCACATCCCTAGTTCTGGCCTGACCTATGCTTGCTTCCATGTGTGCATCATGTTTAAATTCAAATGAAATTTGAATTGAGGAATTTTCAAAAGCCTCAGGAAACCTCTAAAAATAACCAACATTTAAATCTTCTCAAATGAGTCCAAGAAAATGTTCCTGTTATTCCATGGAAATATTGGTAAGAGGTAAAATTTAAACCAATATTTTTGGAGTGACTGAAACATTTATTTTGGGCCTTTGAATCAATTCAATAACTATTTGCATTGGATATATATTTGATATATAAATAATATATGTCCAATAATACTGGAACATTTTATGTGGTTTGGTATATTTTAGTTCTAGCCACATAACTATTTTTCAGGATTTTATGAAATGGTTTGGTATTATTACTAAATCAAAACAAATAGCAAAAAAACTAGAAAACAGAAAGAAATAGAAAACAGGAGAGAGAGAACCCACCTGGACTTACCTGGCGCCCACTTACCTGGCCCAGCTCCTCCAGCGGCCCAGCCCAGCACCGCCTCCTTCTCTGTCGCCTTCCTCCTCTGCCAGGAGGATGAGCGCGTGCCGACGCGCGCACGGCCACCGCACGCCACCTCCTGCTTCCCCCGGCCTCCCTAGCGACGCCACGACGACGCCCCGTGTCCCCTCGCTCCTCTTCCTCTCTCGCTGCTCCCTCTCTCCTCCCCTGGCTCTCTTCCCTGAGCTCACCCGAACGGAGCCACCGCCGCCGACGAGCGTCGCCGTGGACACAGCCACTGCCTCGCCTCGTCGTTGCGCCCAGAGGCTCCGCCTCGACCCCCTCTTCCTCTCCACCAACCCATGCCCCGCCAGACGCCCTGCATCGCCGCCCACGCCATCTTCCCCATCTCCGGCCGCCCGAGATCGTCGTCGTTGTTTCATCGTCACCAAGCCATCCCCGAGCCCACTAGTCTGCTCTGCGAGTTCACCGTGAGCACCGGAATCTTTCCCCTCTCTCCCCTGCCTCGTTTGCATCGCGTAGCTATCGAATCCGTCGGAGCCGAGAGCTCTTCACCGCCGGCCATGTCGCCGCCGTAGCCACCGTTGCCTAGAGCTGCAACCGAGCACGCGGCCATGCTTAGTGCAACCCCAGGAGGTCGTAACACCCCTCCTTGCCTCCTGTCGTGCTCCCTAACCCCGAAACCCAGTTCACCCGAACGCCGGCGCCGCCGTGAGCTTCATTCCGGTGAGCTCCGGCCACCCCAGCTCGAGCTGTTGCCACCCCCGGATGCGCCTCACTGCCAGCGTCCCGTAGACGCAAACCACGCGCAAAACCGAGCCCCATAGCGGATTTCCGGCAAGCTTCCGCCGCGGCTTGAGGTCGCCGCCGGCCAAACTCCGGCGGGCCGATGTGGCCACTTAGTTAGGGGCTAATCACCCTATGAGCCACTGCCATGTGGGCCCCTACGCTTAATTAGGATTAGTATATTTTTCTGTTAAATTAGTGTTAATACCGTGGACCCCACGTGCCGGTTTGACCTTGGCCAAGTCAACTTTGACCGGTCCCACATGTCATCCACCTAAACCAGCCTGAGACGCTGACCAGTGGGACCCAGGGTCAGGTTTGACCGGACCAGCCCCAGTTGACTTGATGATGTCACACTGACGTCGTGCTGACGCAATAATTCCTTTCTGGAATTTAAATAAATCTTAAATGATTTATTATTTTCAGAAAATGTCCAAAACTTCTAAAAATCATAGAAAATCAACCGTAACTCCAAATGAGATAAATTATATATGAAAAATTATCAGAAAAATTCAAGGAATCCATCTGTACCATTTTCATGCATGTTAGAACAACTTATAGGTGCTGTTTAGCACAAATCAATTAAATGACATTTAAATAACCATATATGGAGTTGGAATTTGAATCATGTATTCAAACCAACCTCATTTAAATCATAGCTAGGTGAATTAGCCCAAAACACATTCATATTGCCATGTCATAGCATGCATCATATTGTGCATTGCATTGATTGTGTTCTTTCTTGTTTGCCGGTGTTTGTCCCCTCTCGATAGACGTGACTCCGACGACGAGATCAATGACACCGATGAAGAACTATATTATCTTCAGAAGTGCCAGGCAAGCAAAAAGCCCTTGTTCATTCCGATACAATCCTACTCTCTCGCTCCTGCTCTCTTTTACTGCATTAGGACAACAACGATTCATCTGTTACTTGCTGCGGTAGCTGAACCCCTTTATCCTTTGCATGACCTGTCATTGCCACAGTAAATAGATGAAACCCACTAGCATGAGTAGGAGTTGTTTGAGCCCTGTTGTGCCTACTCATCCATGCTTGTTTGTCATGCCTGCTACTGCTTAGAGTTGAGTCAGGTCTAATTCATCGGGGATGAATCAGAGGTGTGTGAACATGTCCTACTGTGTGTGAGCTAAGTGTGCGAATACGATTTGGTAAAGGTAGCGGTGAGAGGCCACGTAGGAGTACATGGTGGGTTGTCTCATTGCAGCCGTCCTCAGGAACTGAGTTCTGTGTTTGTGATCCATGATTCAGCTACTACCACGCATTGGGCCCGAAACCAATGGACCCTCTCGGCTTCTTAATCACCCTTGTCCTCTGTCCAGGAGTTGCAAGTAGTTTCTGGTGTTTGTAGTATGCTGGAGGCCGTGGGCAGCGCTGACCGGAGGGGTGGGCTGTGATGCGGTAGGCACGTGGCCGGGTATACCGGGCGCCCGTTTGGTGTCACGGAACCCTGTTCACATCGTTTGGGGCTGTGAGCGAAACTCCGGTCGGATCTCCTCATGGATGGAACCTGAATAGGCGATAAACCTGGACTAGAGACTTGAGTGTTTAGGCAGGCCGTGGCCGACACCCACGTTGGGCTTCCGCTTGAAGGTTGCCGAGTACATGTCGTGTAAACGGTGGTAAGTGGTGAGAGCGTGTGTGAAGAAGTACACCCCTGCAGGGTTAACATCATCTATTCGAATAGCCGTGTCCGCGGAAAAGGACTTCTGGGTTGCTTATATCAGTTCATAGACAAGTGAAAGTGGATACTCTAAAATGCACAAGATAAGCGTGAGTGCTATGGATGGCGTTCTCGTAGGGAGACGGGAGCGGATCCATAGTGGTGTATTGATATGGTGAATATGTGGACTCGTGTGCGCCACCTCAAAGAGTTACTTGCAGTCTTAGTTCAGGATAGCCACCGAGTCAAAGCTGGCTTGCTGCAGTTAAACCCCACCATCCCCTTTGTTGATAATGGTGCATATGTAGTTAGTTCTGATGTAAGTCTTGCTGGGTACATTTGTACTCATGTTTGCCTAATTTATGTTTTTGCAGAGAGAGATTTCAGTCTTGCTAGTAGTTCTGCATGGACTTTGACGTTTAGCTTGTTACCTCAGCTACGATCTTGTGCCCTCGGCAGGATCTGATAGATAGTCAGGCTTCTCAGCCTTTTTCATTTATAGATGTCTGTACTCAGACATGATAGCTTCCGCTTGTGCTTGAATTGTATGCTCTGAATGTTGGGTCATGAGACCCCTGTTTGTAATATCTCGCTCCTCGGAGCCTAATGAATAAATACTTGAGTTGTAGAGTCATGTTGTGATGCCATGTTGTATTTGCACATATCGAGCATATTGCGTGTATGTTATTGAAATGCTTGGTATGTGTGGGATCTGACTACCTAGTTGTTTATCCTTAGTAGCCTCTCTTACCGGGAAATGTCTCCTAGTGTTTCCACTGAGCCATGGTAGCTTGCTACTGCTCCGGAACACTTAGGCTGGCCGGATGTGTCCTTCTTCGTTCCTGTGTCTCTCCCTTCGGGGAAATGTCACGCGATGAATACCGGAGTCCTGTTAGCCCGCTACAGCCCGGTTCACGGGAGTCCTGCTAGCCCAGTGCTACAGCCTGGATTCACTCGCTGATGACCGACACGTTCGTTGCTGGGTCATGTATGCCTGTCCCTGTAAGTTAGTGCCACTTTGGGTTCACGACTAGCCATGTCAGCCCGGGTTCTTTGTCATATGGATGCTAGCGACACTATCATATACGTGAGCCAAAAGGCGCAAACGGTCCCGGGCCAGGTAAGGTGGCACCCGTGGGAATACCATGTGTGAGGCCGCAAAGTGATATGATGTGTCACATGCTAGATCGGTGTGACTTAGGATCGGGGTCCTGACAGCTTTGGTATCAGAGCTTGACTGCCTGTAGGATTACCAAGCCAAACTGGTCGAAGTTGAGTCTAGAAATTCTTTAGTTATATAAGGGAATTGATTGTGGGATGGAACGTAAGGCTCTTTTTACTCCTTATACCTTATGCCCTTCTGATCTGAGTCATCTTATCTTTCCTACGGGGATTAAGAACTAGGCTATCTCTTCTTTCTATCAGGATCACGTGTTACTAATCCGTAGACTTATAGAATTGTTGGACTTAAGCCTCAGTCCAGTTCCTACTACTTCCGTATGTTAACTGATGATCTCGAAACCTTGATATGGTGCTTCTGAGTGGTTATGCCACCATTTTTGTGAATGTCTCAAATCTTTTCTGAGCATTTACAGTCGTTATGCTGTCCGAGTCATCCCAGGTTTCCAAAGAGTCTGATGCATTTGCAAAATCCTTTCCCTCTTGTTTCAATGTCTTTCTAGGCCAGGTTAATCACACAAATTGTTGAGTTGAGGTACTCTACTGCCTCGACCTTTATGTTGGAGTTATAATTATGACCCTAGGTGTCTTAGGGGGTCATCTAATAATTTAGCCATGATCTGTGTTTCCAGGGTGATGATTCTGGCCGTCATTATCGAAAGCATCCCGTGATGCTATTTAGTTAGTAGGCATTCTATTCCTGGGTTCCTGAACCCGAGATTCACTCTACTTACTCCATGTTGATAGTAATTGCTAGTGCCTTTAGGATATTAGTAACCTTTGCGATAGTCCTCGAGGTCCGTGGTATATCGTTCTTCCAATTACCATGAACCATTCTTGGCAGGAGTTCTTATGAACCAAAAGATGACAACAAGAGTGCTCTCGATGAGCTCTCCATGCTATGTTGTGACTCTGCCAGCTCAACCTTTCTGCATGGGTTATCCGGAAGAATTATGTTGAACTTGGTTCGACATACTAATCTATGCATCCACAACTCAGGAAGTTATATGTTCCTTTGAGTTGTCCCTTTTTAGTTGTCTACTGACCTTCGTCTATCAATTGATAGTCAAGAGTATGCGTGCGTTCGTTTATCGATGCCTATTACTCTTGTGGTCCGTCAAGCCATTCTATCGCGGAATGACTAGGAGAAACAAACTCCAGTACCTCTTCCATATCCAGGATTGGGTCAAAGAAGTTGTGCTCCGCAGATCAAATTGCTAATCCAGCTTTTGTTCTGCTCTACTTTGGAGTATTACCATCTTTTATATCGGGATTGTTATAGGAATCGCACACCATCCTATGAACTCTTGGTACAGTGATACTTCTTGCCATCATTGTTCATTCCTCGGTTCCTATGTTATTGTAACCGGAATGCTGACAAATGAATCATGGCGTGTGAAATCAATACTGCTAGCAACTCTGTTGCTTGGTAGTTAAATGGACGATAACCTCATTCTTAGCGTGTTGATTATTGAATCGTCACCCTAAGACTGATTGTGCTGCCTAGTCCCTATTTCTGTTGCACTCCTCGACCAATGAGATAGGAATTATTTCAAGTCCTCACTCATTTGATCATATCGTCTTGCCCTCAAAAGCGAGATTGTTCTCGAGCTTAGTAACATACCGGTGGTTCGTGATTTTCTGAATGTCTTCTCGGAAGTATCACCAGGTCGTCACCTGACTGTTATGTTGAGCTCGTGATCAAGTTGGTTTCTTATGAACCACCTTCTCTCCAAGAATCGGTGTTAGATATCCCTGAGCTAGTTGGTTAAGCTAGACAACAACTTGGAGAGTTCGAAGATAAAAGCTTGTCTGACTTAGTTCGTTCCAAAGGGATATTCTTGTGTAGTGTGTGTTGAAGAAAGATGATATCTTCATCGATTGGTCCCTGTGATCAGTTGTTGGACCTATTGTCTTATCAATCCTTTGATTTGAGTGTGGGCCATCGTCAAGTCAAATCAGTACCAACGATGCTCGTAATGTTGTCTTACTCATGGTTGATCCCTCGAGCATACACCATTATATCTTTTGGGTCTGACCAATGCTATCACTTGTTCACATAATTATGGAATTCCATTTACATGGAAATCTCAATGAGTTGTTGTTGAGCCCATCAGCAGCATTTTGTCTCTCCCATGAGTCATGTTGAACATCAACCTAGTGTTGGAAACTTGTGTAAGCATTTCTTCGTGTTTCGTTCATGAAGCATATGTTTGGATGAAGGTAGTGACTTCCTTTAATTCATGTGCATCTGATGCAAGTTGCCACCGTGGATTCGAGAAAGTCAATGTTGCTTTCTTTGGAATCATTCCAAATCAGTCATGCACACGTGCGAAGAATTCTGTGGTTTGAAGACTTGCAACCTTCAATCTATATGTATCCCTAGCACACCAAGCCACTGATTGATTTGTTCAAGGAGAAGGAGTTCCTTCATAAGAGCTAATCCGGACTTATGTAAGGACTTCGATACCCTCGTTGATGGTTCCCAACCTGAACTCGGTAGTGTTTTTATTGTAAGACTACCATGTGGTCATGCTTGTCTAGGACGTCGTGTTCACACGTGTGTAGCAGAACCAGCTCATGTTTTGGAGTTTGCTATCGTAGTTCATTTCTCGAGAATCTCGCAACGTTATCTCGTCGAATTGTGTTGCAAACTTTCATTTATCTTCCTAGACTCAATGAGTCTGGAATATCCTGACACCAACCAGATCTGAATCTCAGGCAGATATGATGGTTTGGAACATTTCCCAAGAACTATAATATCGGTCCCTCAGAAACCGGTAAAGTGGATGTCGTGGCCAACACACCCAGCCAGAAGACCTGTTATTATAATATCTTGATTGAGGAAGTTGGCCACCTCCCCATAGGGATTTCGTAGGATTTACTCCCTAGTTGCCCCTATGGATTTCTGTGTTCCGAAGTCCGACCTTTTTACTTGATGTTCTAGATATCAAACCATATCTATGAATGGGTTACACTAGCACATCAAGGAGAACATTAGAAGCGGAGTGCAAAATGTCTCTCGGTCGATCATCCAGATTTTATTTCCTTGGCCCCGCCAAGGGTGAAATCTAAGAAAGTGTTATCTTCCTTTGCATCTGCATCATACATCATCATTCATCGTGGTAGCAAGTTGTGTTGCCAGGATCCTTGACACGGATATTGGTAAAACCCTGATGAATATGGAAATGCTCAAGTTCTTGAGAGCACGCACAAGCGCTAGGTGTTATCATCGACACTAACTAGAGTGCTCTCAGATTCCTCGGCAATGCTATAACCATTCCAATAGTGGAATAACTCTCTATTGTTGAGCCTCTCCCTAGTTACTAGAATCATTCCCATCATTTGCATTTTTTTCCCGGCTTGCACCGCCGTCATGCCACCCTACTCTGGATTACCCTTCTTAGTAATTACTGATCAGGATCATTTTCAAAAGTGGTCCTACCATGGGTCTCATCCATTTCCGGTGGTAAGCAAATTCATCCATCATGTTGTCCTCAACAAGGTAATCCACATCATCCAAGTCCGAGTATGCCATTCTACCGACCCCCTCCAAACGATCGCTTGAGAATTGCCTTAGGCTGGTTTAAAGAGTTTCAATGATCTTTGAATCAAAGGTAATTCTTTTTGCCACTTAATTCTACGAGTCACCTTCCCTAAGGTGCATCATTATGGTATCATGGCAATTCAACTCCTCGCTATGTTGACAACCGATCACCACATTCTTAAGTCTGGAATTGTTGTCTACCTAGTGAACCTTTGTCATCTGCTTCACTCCAATTCCTATGGATGTGTGCTTCGTCTCTCAGCTCGAGAGATGTTGCTATGTCTCATTCCGTGGGTTAATCCTGAGTTGTTCGACCTTCGAGAAGAACAATTCTTTTAGGGTCTTTCCTTCCTCTCGTTGTCATGATAGTTGGAGTTCTCAGAGCAAGACTTCGAGACAATGATGGTGAACGAATCAACGTTCATTTGAAGTGCAACCTGGATCGTGAAGATTGTGCTAGTTGGTGTTCCCCCTTCACCTTACCCTACGCTTGAATCTCGGGACGAGATTTTTGTTTAGTGGGGGTGAGTTGTCACATCCCTAGTTCTGGCCTGACCTATGCTTGCTTCCATGTGTGCATCATGTTTAAATTCAAATGAAATTTGAATTGAGGAATTTTCAAAAGCCTCAGGAAACCTCTAAAAATAACCAACATTTAAATCTTCTCAAATGAGTCCAAGAAAATGTTCCTGTTATTCCATGGAAATATTGGTAAGAGGTAAAATTTAAACCAATATTTTTGGAGTGACTTAAACATTTATTTTGGGCCTTTGAATCAATTCAATAACTATTTGCATTGGATATATATTTGATATATAAATAATATATGTCCAATAATACTGGAACATTTTATGTGCTTTGGTATATTTTAGTTCTAGCCACATAACTATTTTTCAGGATTTTATGAAATGGTTTGGTATTATTACTAAATCAAAACAAATAGCAAAAAAACTAGAAAACAGAAAGAAATAGAAAAGAGGAGAGAGAGAACCCACCTGGACTTACCTGGCGCCCACTTACCTGGCCCAGCTCCTCCAGCGGCCCAGCCCACCACCGCCTCCTTCTCTGTCGCCTTCCTCCTCTGCCAGGAGGATGAGCACGTGCCGACGCGCGCACGGCCACCGCACGCCACCTCCTGCTTCCCCCGGCCTCCCTAGCGACGCCACGACGACGCCCCGTGTCCCCTCGCTCCTCTTCCTCTCTTGCTGCTCCCTCTCTCCTCCCCTGGCTCTCTTCCCTGAGCTCACCCGAACGGAGCCACCGCCGCCGACGAGCGTCGCCGTGGCCACAACCACTGCCTCGCCTCGTCGTTGCGCCCAGAGGCTCCGCCTTGACCCCCTCTTCCTCTCCAACAACCCATGCCCCGCCGGACGCCCTGCATCGCTGCCCACGCCATCTTCCCCATCTCCGACCGCCCGAGATCGCCGTCGTTGTTTCGTCGTCACCAAGCCATCCCCGAGCCCACTAGCCTGCTCTGCGAGTTCACCGTGAGCACCGGAATCTTTCCCCTCTCTCCCCTGCCTCGTTTGCATCGCGTAGCTATCGAATCCGTCGGAGCCGAGAGCTCTTCGCCGCCGGCCATGTCGCCGCCGTAGCCACCGTTGCCTAGAGCTGCAACCGAGCACACGGCCATGCTCAGTGCAACCCCAGGAGGTCGTAACACCCCTCCTTGCCTCCTGTCGTGCTCCCTAACCCCGAAACCCAGTTCACCCGAACGCCGCGCTGCCGTGAGCTTCATTCCGGTGAGCTCCAGCCACCCCAGCTCAAGCTGTTGCCACCCCCGGATGCGCCTCACTGCCAGCGTCCCGTAGATGCAAACCATGCGCAAAACTGAGCCCCATAGCGGATTTCCGGCAAGCTTCCGCCGCGGCTTGAGGTCGCCGCCGGCCAAACTCCGGCGGGCCAATGTGGCCACTTAGTTAGGGGCTAATCACCCTATGAGCCACTGCCATGTGGGTCCCTGCGCTTAATTAGGATTAGTATATTTTTCTGTTAAATTAGTGTTAATACCGTGGACCCCACGTGCCGGTTTGACCTTGGCCAAGTCAACTTTGACCGGTCCCACATGTCATCCACCTAAACCAGCCTGAGACGCTGACCAGTGGGACCCAGGGTCAGGTTTGACCGGACCAGCCCCAGTTGACTTGATGATGTCACACTGACGTCGTGCTGACGCAATAATTCCTTTCTGGAATTTAAATAAATCTTAAATGATTTATTATTTTCAGAAAATGTCCAAAACTTCTAAAAATCATAGAAAATCAACCGTAACTCCAAATGAGATAAATTATATATGAAAAATTATCAGAAAAATTCAAGGAATCCATCTGTACCATTTTCATGCATGTTAGAACAACTTATAGCTGCTGTTTAGCACAAATCAATTAAATGGCATTTAAATAACCATATATGGAGTTGGAATTTGAATCATGTATTCAAACCAACCTCATTTAAATCATAGCTAGGTGCATTAGCCCAAAACACATTCATATTGCCATGTCATAGCATGCATCATATTGTGCATTGCATTGATTGTGTTCTTTCTTGTTTGCCGGTGTTTGTCCCCTCTCGATAGACGTGACTCCGACGACGAGATCGATGACACCGATGAAGAACTATATTATCTTCAGAAGTGCCAGGCAAGCAAAACCCCCTTGTTCATTCCGATACAATCCTACTCTCTCGCTCCTGCTCTCTTTTACTGCATTAGGACAACAATGATTCATCTATTACTTGCTGTGGTAGCTGAACCCCTTTATCCTTTGCATGACCTGTCATTGCCACAGTAAATAGATGAAACCCACTAGCATGAGTAGGAGTTGTTTGAGCCCTGTTGTGCCTACTCATTAATGCTTGTTTGTCATGCCTGCTACTGCTTAGAGTTGAGCCAGGTCTGATTCATCGGGGATGAATCAGATGTGTGTGAACATGTCCTACTGTGTGTGAGCTAAGTGTGCGAATACGATTTGGTAAAGGTAGCGGTGAGAGGCCATGTAGGAGTACATGGTGGGTTGTCTCATTGCAGCCGTCCTCAGGAACTGAGTTCTGTGTTTGTGATCCATGATTCAGCTACTACCACGCATTGGGCCTGAAACCAATGGACCCTCTCGGCTTCTTAATCACCCTTGTCCTCTGTCCAGGAGTTGCAAGTAGTTTCTGGTGTTTGTAGTATGCTGGAGGCCGTGGGCAGCGCTGACCGGAGGGGTGGGCTGTGATGCGGTAGGCATGTGGCTGGGTATACCGGGCGCCCGTTTGGTGTCACGGAACCCTGTTCACATCGTTTGGGGCTGTGAGCGAAACTCCGGCCGGATCTCCTCATGGATGGAACCCGAATAGGCGATAAATCTGGACTAGAGACTTGAGTGTTTAGGCAGGCCGTGGCCGACACCCACGTTGGGCTTCCGCTTGAAGGTTGCCGAGTACATGTCATGTAAATGGTGATAAGTGGTGAGAGCGTGTGTGAAGAAGTACACTCCTGCAGGGTTAACATCATCTATTCGAATAGCCGTGTCCGCGGAAAAGGACTTCTGGGTTGCTTATATCAGTTCATAGACAAGTGAAAGTGGATACTCTAAAATGCGCAAGATAAGCGTGAGTGCTATGGATGGCGTTCTCGTAGGGAGACGGGAGCGGATCCATAGTGGTGTATTGATATGGTGAATATGTGGACTCGTGTGCGCCACCTCAAAGAGTTACTTGCAGTCGTAGTTCAGGATAGCCACCGAGTCAAAGCTGGCTTGCTGCAGTTAAACCCCACCATCCCCTTTGTTGATAATGGTGCATATGTAGTTAGTTCTGATGTAAGTCTTGCTGGGTACATTTGTACTCACGTTTGCCTAATTTATGTTTTTGCAGAGAGAGATTTCAGTCTCGCTAGTAGTTCTGCATGGACTTCGATGTTTAGCTTGTTACCTCAGCTACGATCTTGTGCCCTCGGCAGGATCTGATAGATAGTCAGGCTTCTCAGCCTTTTTCATTTATAGATGTCTGTACTCAGACATGATAGCTTCCGCTTGTGCTTGATTTGTATGCTCTGAATGTTGGGTCATGAGACCCCTGTTTGTAATATCTCGCTCCTCGGAGCCTAAAGAATAAATACTTGAGTTGTAGAGTCATGTTGTGATGCCATGTTGTATTTGCACATATCGAGCATATTGCGTGTATGTTATTGAAATGCTTGGTATGTGTGGGATCTGACTATCTAGTTGTTTATCCTTAGTAGCCTCTCTTACCGGGAAATGTCTCCTAGTGTTTCCACTGAGCCATGGTAGCTTGCTACTGCTCCAGAACACTTAGGCTGGCCGGATGTGTCCTTCTTCGTTCCTGTGTCTGTCCCTTCGGGGAAATGTCACGCGATGAATACCGGAGTCCTGTTAGCCCGCTACAGCCCGGTTCACCGGAGTCCTACTAGCCCAGTGCTACAGCCTGGATTCACTCGCTGATGACCGACACGTTCATTGCTGGGTCATGTATGCCTGTCCCTGTAAGTTAGTGCCACTTTGGGTTCACGACTAGCCATGTCAGCCCGGGTTCTTTGTCATATGGATGCTAGCAACACTATCATATACGTGAGCCAAAAGGCGCAAACGGTCCCGGGCCAGGTAAGGTGGCACCCGTGGGAATACCGTGCGTGAGGCCGCAAAGTGATATGATGTGTTACATGCTAGATCGGTGTGACTTGGGATCGGGGTCCTGACAGTCGGCACATTTGGGCGATGTTGCTGGACTTGTTTTACCATTGTCGAGATGTCTTGTAACCAGGATGCCGAGTCTGATCGGATTGTCTTGGAAGAAGGAATATCCTTCGTTGACCGTGAGAGCTTGTGATGGGCTAAGTTGGGACACCCTGCAGGGATTTGAACTTTCAAAAGTTGTTCCCGTAGTTATGGGCAGATGGGAATTTGTTAATGTCCGGTTGTAGGAAACCCGAAGTTGATCTTAACTAAAATACATCAACCGCGTGTGTTACCATGATGGTCTCTTCTCGGCGGGGTCTGGGAGGTGAACACGGTGTTGGAGTTATGTTTGACATAGGTTGTTCTAGGATCACTTCTTGATCATAGTTTCTCGATCGTGCTTTGCCTTCTCTTCTCGCTCTCATTTGCGTATGTTAGCCACCATATATGCTAGTCGCTTGCTGCAGCTCCACCTCATACCTTTTACCTTACCCATAAGCTTAAATAGTCTTGATCGAGAGGGTGCGAGATTGCTGAGTCCCCGTGACTCACAGATACTTCCAAAACCAGTTTGCAGGTTCTGATGAAACCATGCAGGTGACGCAGCCAAGCTCAAGGAGGAGCTCGATTAAGATCTTGCCCTTTGTGTTGTTTCGTTCTAGTCGATCAGTAGTGGAGCCCAGTTGGGGTCGATCGAGGATCTGTGTAGCATTTGGGGTAGTCTTCTTTTATTTTGGGTTCCGTAGTCGGACCTTGATTGTATCTGGATGATGTAATGCTTTATTCATGTAATTGTGTGAAGTGGCGAATGTAAGCCAACTATGTATCCCGTCCCCTTATGTATTACATGGGTTGTGTGAAGATTACCTCACTTGCGACATTGCTTTCAATGCGGTTATGCCTCTAAGTCGTGCTTCGACACGTGGGAGATATAGCCGCATCGAGGGCGTTACACTTTTTTCTCATGGGTATGCAGTGAGTGTTAGCAATCATAGAAGACTATATGATGGTTGAGTATGTGGACTTGCCAAAGGGCTTTGATACGTGACCCTTCCAGAAAAGATGATGAATTGTAGTTGCAAAGTTGAATGAGGACATAGTTTGTTGGTTTTCAATTGAGTTTATGATTCATACTTCGATATTGTGATGAATTGTTACCTGTTCATGAGAAGTTTATGATAAAATCTATGTGATGAAAGTTCTATGATAAAGTTTGTTGTTGTTATAATAATGTTTTCGGCTTACTATGACGGTCAGTTTTCGGCTTTTTCCTCCTAAGGTACTTGACCGGGCAAACCAGTAGTACAATCATAGGGGTTCTCCCTTTGCCCTCTTAGCCAAATGTGCGGAACATAAGAGGCAAACACAGGAGCCGGGCAACCCAACTATTGACCCAAGACATAGTTCGGAACAGATGCATATAGTGCAATATCTGATACGCCGGACACCTAGCAGAAAACGGTGCCGGACTTGAAGATATTGAGCTGATATATAAATCGAACTCTTTACTAATTAATATGTTTTCATGCAGGGCTATTCGAAGAAAGAATAGAGAATCAGAAAGGGAATCAACGAGTCACGGGATGCGGATATCCGAACACCATAAACGGCATTTTTTATTATTTCTCGCAAGCTCAGGACGTCTAACCGTGCAATTCGAACTGCGAAGGCAATACTTGTAAGATAAAAAGAAAAAAAACATTTACAGAGTAAAGGTTACACAAGGCCTTGATGCGTGAGTTGAAGCCTTCACTGTGCCCTGTTGCATGTCTACGCCTTTGCTTCTGATATGAGGGGATTGGGACCTTCGATGAGACCTTGATGGGTGAGGACCTTGCCGATGGAGCTTTAAGCTCTGGGATATCCGGAATTGGTCCCTAGGTTGTCTGAAGACAAGGTAATTCCGAAGTTTGGTTTGATCGAACACGTACTTCAGATTATTGTATGCCGCACGGCTGCCCATGGTATTTTGAGGGCGAAGTTGTGCCAACGAGGCACCTGGAGCGTGAAGAATGTGGGCATGCTATGCGGCGCGTATCCCTATTTGCGATGAACGCATGCGGGTTCCCATGACGGGGAATGGCTTCGAACCCGTTTACTATTTTCACCGGCCCTTATGGTGGGTCGGCATCCGGGCCTATATGGGCCTATGTGGTCTTCGACCACTAGGGCCACGGTGTGCTCTTCGGTTCGAAGTGAGCATTCGGTGTTGCCATTGATAGTTATGACGCCTGAAGGACTAGGCATCTTCAACTCGAGGTACGCGTAATGCGGAACGACATTGAATTTGGCGAATGTTGTTCGGCCGAGGAGGGCGTGATAGCCACTATGAAAAGGTGCAATATCAAAGATCAAGTCCTTGCTTTGGAAATTATCCAAAGATCCGAACACTACTTCGAGCGCCACGGTGCCCTTGTAGTGGGCCTCCACTCCTGGAATGACCCCCTTGAAGGTGGTGTTACTGGGTTTAATCCTTGATGGATTGATCCCCATTTTCCTCACTGTATCCTCGTATATTAGGTTTAGGATACTCCCTCCGTCCATTAGGACTCTAGTGAGGTGGAATCCATCGATGATGGGGTCTAGCACTAGGGTTGCAGACCCTCCATGGCGTATGCTGGTGGGATGATCCCTGCGATCAAACGTGATCGGGCAAGCTGACCATGGATTGAATTTTGGTGCTACTGGCTCGATGGAGTATACGTCCCGTAGCTCCCGCTTCCTCTCCTTCTTCAGTACATGGGTTGCATAGATCATGTTTACTGTCTTGACCGCGGAAGGGAAGGGTTTCTGGCCTCCACTATTCGGCCTGCTGAGCTCATCATTGTCCTTGCTTCATGGACTTTTTCCTGAGTCTTCGGTTGTGAGTTTTCCAGCCTATTTGATCACCGAACATTTTCGGTTGGAGTGGTTTTTGGGCTTCTCAGATGTGTTGTGGATCTGGCAAGGCTTATCCAGAATTGTGTCTAGTCTAGACGGGCCATCACCGTTGCCTTTAGGGGCTTTCTTTCAGGTCCCGAACTTCCGACTTTGGGATCCGACATTTACTGCCGTATCCTCAGCTTCGCCGTCATTGTGGCGACCTTTATTCTTGCTGTGTCGGGGCTTTCCATTTCTGTCCCAAACCTCGAAGGTCCCAGGTGTGTCTGGGTTGGTGTTCTTGCGAGCAAGCCAACTATCTTCACCCGCGCGAAAGCAGGTCATGAGGGAAGTAAGGGCTGCCATAGTTCTTGGTTTGTCCTGGCTGAGCTGCCGTACAAGCCATTTGTCCTTGACACAATGCTTAAAGGCAGCCAAGGCTTTGGCATCCGGACAATCAATGATTTGATTTTTCTTGGTCAGGAATCGGTTCCAAAACTAATGTAGGGTGGAACCCTAGATGGCTGATCTTTGACGATTTGGAGGTGATCATGTGAAGAACACGAGAGGAAAACACAAGGGAAAACACGAGAGAATCACTGAAACCAACAAGATTCGATAACACATGCGCAAGATTCTCGAAACACAAAGAGATACATGATCCACTGTCAACTAAGGACGATACATAAGGTAACTAGTTCGTCTTTGTGAGGAGGTATTGAGGGGTCATCCCGTGAGGGGTCTTGAATCCACTTGGGGGATCTTTTCCGAAGAGGCCGTGGAATCCAATGGAGAAGTAACCAAGTTGATGAGCAAAGCTCTATCTCTCAAATGAGATAATCCTTTGCTAACCCTATAAAAGTGAAGAAGGAGTCGTTTATACAGACAAAGGGGACAAATGGGTACATGGGCTTCGGCCCGAAACGCACACGCATGTGGTGGTTCGGATGATCCGGATGGTGGCCCGGATGATCCGGGTGTCAGGGGTCCGGATGATTTGGATGGCTGTCCGGATTGTCCGGATGTGTCACAGCTGACGAGGGGGGTCTGGCTGACCAGGAGCTGGTCCAGACATCTGGGTGGTACCGGATGATCCAGGCGTCAGTCCGGACCGTTCGGCTTCGCGGGGAGGTTTGTTAGTCTCGGGTGCCACTTATCTGGATCATCCGGGTTGGGGTAGGATCGTTCGGACAGAGGTCCAGTTCATCCGGGAAAGTGCAGACTTGGTCGTCTTCTCCTCCATCTTCGCGTATGTCTTCCTTCTTCGATTCTCCTTGCTCCTTAGCTTCTGCGTGGCTAACTCCTTGGTACCTGAGTATGCATAATGTCTCCGTTTGAGGTAGTAGCCATGTCTCAGGTGCATCGAAGTGGAATTGTGAGAGGAGAGATGGCACCTCGGTTTTGAGAGCTCTTGCACGTGATCGTGTGATGGGTCCACTAGACACTTGGTGAGACGATGATAGGTCCATGGGTCTGACCTTGGGATGCTTCGCATCGTCTCCCCCCTTGGGAAAGATCCGACCTCGGATCGAAGTCTTCATCACCATGGTAGGGAGAAAGATCCTTGATATTGAAGATATCGCTCACATTGTACTTGTCGCGTGGGATGTCGATCTTGTAGGCGTTGTTGTTGTAGCGTTCGAGCACCTTGAATGGTCCATCAGCTCGTGGTAGAAGCTTGGACTTGCGTTTGTTGGGGAAGTAGTATTTGCGAAGGTGTAGCCACATAAGATCTCCGATGTTGAATATCATGGGTTACTTGTTGACGTTGAGCTTGGTCGCGAGGTGTTGTACTTGGCGCTCGATTGAGTTCCTTGTAGCTTCATGCACCTTCTTGAGATAGTTCACTCATGCACTCGCGTCCATGTTGATGCGCTCTTGTAGTGGAAGAGGTAGAATGTCCAACGGGGACAACGGGTTGAAACCGTAGACGACCTCGAAGAGGGACTTGCCGGTAGTCGAATGTCTTGCGCGGTTGTAGGCATACTCGGTGATGGGTAGGCACTCCTCCCACTCCTTGATGTTCTTCTTGATCAACACGCATAGTAGAGTGGAGTGCGTCCGTTCGTCACTTCCATTTCGCTGTCGGTTTGAGGATGGTATGCCAGAGAGAACAAGAGCTAGATTCCAAGTTTGGCGCATAAGGTCTTCCAAAAGTAACTCAAAAACTGATGTCGCGGTCCGAGACAATCGTCTTTGGCACTCTGTGTAGGTGCAAGATTTCCCTACAAAAAAGATTTGCAACATGTGAAGCATCGTCTATATTGTTGCATGGTATGAAATGTGCCATTTTAGAGAATCGGTCCACAACAACAAACACGAAATCTTTGCCATTCCTAGTTCTAGGCAAACCAAGCACAAAGTCCATACTAATATCTTTCCATGGGTGATATGGAATAGGAAGTGGCATATATAGACCATGGGATTGAGCTTCAGACTTAGCTTTGCGAAATGTATAGCGTCGGTTGGTGAAACGTGAGACACCGCGGAACATCTTATGCCAATAGTAGTTCTTTGAAAGCGTAGCGAAAGTCTTGTCGCGTCCAAAGTGTCCCATAAGTCCTCCTCCATTGGATTCTCGCAAAAGTAACAAAGAAAGAGAAGACTAAGGGATACAAAGTTTGTTATCTCTCATAATATAATCATCTTTGATGTAGTAGCATTCCCAAGATGTATGCCTCAAACATTTGGCATAAGGAATAGCAAAAGTAGGATCATGCGCGTATAAGTCTTTTATGTGCCCAAAGCCAATCACATTCAATTCAAGTTCGGTAACAAGCATGCATATGCGTGAAAGCACATCTGCCACAACATTTTCCTTACCTTTGATATACTTGATGACATAAGGAAATGACTCAATAAATTCACTCCACTTAGCATGATGCTTGTTCAACTTAGTTTGACCCTTAAGGTATTTAAGCGTTTCATGGTCGGTATGAATGACAAATTCATGAGGGCGAAGGTAATGTTCCCATTCACGGAAAACTCACACTAAGGCATATAGTTGTCACGCCAAATATGCGACTCTATCCTAAAGGAACTCAAATGTCCCACCAATGATAGAACCACATATTGACACACTTTTGCAAGGTGGATATCATTACATCGTACCATACATAATAGTTGGGGATACATAAAAAGGGCATACAAATGCCACAAGAATACATCAAACATCATACATGAGAACAACATTTGACTACGGATGAAACACAAAAATAAACTCAACGATATCCACCCTGCTAGCCCAGGCTGCCGACCAGGAACCTAACCCAAGATCGACGAAGAAGAAAAAGAACCCCAAAACAAGTGAACATCGCTCTCACGTCGGACCATCGCATAACCTGTACCTACAACTGTTGGTGTAGTAATCTGTGAGCCACGAGGACTCAGCAATCCCATTACCATGGGTATCAAGACTAGCAAAGCTTAATGTGTTAGGAAGGGGTAAAGTGGTGAGGTTGCAGCAAGAGACTAAGCATTGTATGGTGGCTAACTTACGAATACAAGAGTAAAATGAGAAACTACGCAAACGGTTGCAAACTAGTAACGATCAATAAGTGATCCTGAACTACTTATGTTCAAACATAACCCAACTGTGTTCTCCTCTCGAACTTCCCCGAAAAGAGATAGTCACGGTTACGCACGCAGTTGGTGTATTTTAATCAAGTCCTCTACAACCGGATATTAACAAATTCCCATCTGCCACATAACCGTGGGCACGACTCTCGAAAGTTTAAACCCTGCAGGGGTGTCCCAACTTAGCCCATGACAAGATCATGATCCGCAAAGACAATCCATTGCGGGACCCTCCAATCAGACTTCGAATCCTGGTGCACAAGACATTTCGACAATGGTAAAACTACTCCAGCAAGACCTCATGGCATGTCGACACCCTGATAGTAGCCACGCGTATCTCGTCCCAGGCCACATCTGGATTGGCTAAGTTTCCGGCTGGGACACCCGTTGGTGGCCCCGGCTACTGCCATTTGGGACCAACACCATCAATGCTGGCCCCCCTACGATGTAGAAAGAATTCTAGGGTTCATGACGCCCTATGCCAATTAATTGTTTAGTTCAAGTATTATTATGGCAAATGTTTAAAATAATGTTGGGCCTTGCTAGAAGAGTTCTATTCAAAGCGAACTGTCAAGAGGGGCCCATAAACCCTCACCGTATTAGGTACGCAAAATCAAGGAACATAACACCGGTATGACGGAAACTAGGGCGGCAAGACTGCAACAAAACACCAGGCAAAAAGCCGAGCCTTCCACCTTTTACCAAGTATATATGTGCATTAATTAAATAAGAGATATTGTGATATCCCATGATATCCATGATATCCATGTCCCAACATGGAACAACCTGCACTGCACCTGCAACTAGCAACGCTATAAGAGGGGTAGAGCAAAGCGGTAACATAGCCAAACAACAGTTTGATAGGAAGGGTGAAAAAGGTTAGAGGCTATCATGGCAATTTGGGAGGCTTGATAAACAAGTGGTAGGTAGCGCGACATAGCGATAGCATCGAGACAACTAGCATAGCAAAGATAGTAGTGAGATCGAAGGTGACAGCCATCTTGCCTAAAATTCCGCTAGGAAGAAGAATGAGTCCATGAAGAAGACGAAGCCACATAGTCGGACGAATCCTCATAATCACAATGAAACAAGAACTATCGAGAAGGAGCACAACCGGAAAGAAGCAAACAACATGGTAAACACACAACACATTAACAAGACATGATGCTCAACCAAGTATGATGCATGACAAGGCTACATGTTGCTACTCATGGCAAGAGATGATGCATACAAGAACAACACATCAAAGCAAGTTTAAATGAGGCCGGAAACAACATATAACAATTCCGATAAGCCCTCATATGAAAATTTCGAAATTGGTCCGGATCTGATCAAAACATTATGTTAAAGTTGTTAAATAACAAGTTAAAGTGCACCAAGATGATCTACGCAGTTTTATAGTCAAGTTTCATATAAAGTTCATTTAATTCGGAGCTACGACCTAGAAGATATGAGCAAAACAAGTTAAACATGGCATTGATGCAAATGCAAGCAATACAACATCTCAAACACTCCAAAACATGGATGCAACATGGCATGATGAAACTGCATGCAAAACCAAACAAGTTCATGTAGAGCACACTCAAAATGGAGCAACGGTTCAGCACATACACTCAATACAAGTTTCAAACATAATCTGCCCAAAACTGCAACTAAGCACTTTGCGATCAAGGAAACGACATGTTACATAACATATATTGATACAAAATTGATATGCACTCAAATTACAGGTTACATGCTTCAAATAACATCAAGATTCAAGTTCATAGGCATCAAGATTAATCCAAGATGATCAATGCAAATAGCCACTTGATAACACATATTATGACTTAGTGAAAAACAGAGCATATGCATGAGCAGGAATAACATGTTGACATGTTGGAGGCATGAAACATTAAGGCTACAGTGCAAGATCATGGAAAACAAAAGCATGGCATTAAAGTAGAGGGTGAACATGGAAAAACATGATTACTAAGCATCTCTATATAACCCCTAGATCAACGACAATCATCAAGACAAGATGCAACAAGATATAAGCTGATTCTCAGACTTAGAGGAAACCTGGGAATGCAAAACAATAACATTATGGTGCTGACTTTGGAGGCACATAATAGCAAGCATAGCAACTTTAATAATTGTGCAGAAGACATGGGCATGTAGTAGACATGATATACTTCAACTTAATCCATGGGCACAAGTTCATATGCTTCACAGAGTAATTACTATGATACTTGCACAATGGAACATATTGTTAACAAGTTGACAGATTTGGCATGATGGCAACTTGAGAGCAAGAAAGAGACAAACTACAGCAAGTTATATGGCAACCAAGGGCATGGCATCAAATTACACGTAAAAAGGAGCAAATAACATCAAGGGATAATAACCATATGGCTTATGGACTAGTGGGAACCAACAAGACAAGTTTGAAAGTTATAACAGTTTCAGCAAGTGTAGAACAGCAACAACATCAGCATAGCATGTTTGCAAGCTTGGAACAGAGGTCATATGAACTCCAAAATTATAAATCTTGGCATGTGGGCAAAGTACTCATAGCATACTTCAAATCATGTAATTGGAGCATCTCCAAAAGAGGCATAGATTAATTAATAACAAGCTCATAACATGGCAAAATGAAGTTAACAGAAAACTGGAACATCATTTAGGCATGTTCATGGCAATGAAAACATATGCCACATGACATATATGAGGCATCAAATGGCATGGCATGAAAGATCATAACATGGACATAAAAACATGTCAACTAGGCATATCCAGATTATGCATGGAATTGATGGTAGCATCAAGTTAACATGGCAACATAGCGTAATAGTTACAGACTTAGCAAAAATCAGTCTCAGAAAACAGCAAACATCATGTACCCTACTTTGCATGCTTGTTCTAGTCACCACAGGGCACATAAAAATACATGGATTGCGTCACTGTAAATATGGCATGAATATGCTCCTAAAACATGTTGGCATGATGCTTACGAAAAAGACAAATCAGCAAGTTACAGCAGTTTTCAGCAGTTTATAACATTTAGCACTCTTGCAACGAGGATTAAGGCATCAAGAGGAACAGTAACATTCATGCAATCTACTCCATCATCTAGAGCACTCAGAGAGGAACATTTTCACATATCATACACTCAAAATGGAGCTACATGCACAAAGATATAGCCAACACAAAATACATGCACGATGCTAAAAACCTTAGGGACTTAGCAGCTTTCAGAGAAAGAAAAAAATGGATGGGGACGGGATAATTGAACGACACTTAGGGCGAGGCTTAAGCGGGCGCTCACCATGGGCCTGGCCCTGTTGAGGAGGAGGTAGTGGGCTGGTGATGCTGGGCTCAGAGCTGGGCCTCAACGAGGTCGGGCCTCCGAGCAGGCCGGCGCTGGTGAGGCACTCGCTCGCGAGGACGACGGGAGGTGACGGCATGGTGGAGCTCAGCTCCGGTGATGGGGACGAGGGGACGGGGAGGAACCGCGGCGAGGGGTCGCCGGATCTGGGCGCGACGATGACAACTGGGCGGCGCGGGGGCACGGGGAGATGGGCGGCGAGCGGTGCTGGCGATGCGGCAGCGGGGCGGCGCCGGCGTGCGATGGCTCAGGTGGCGGCGAGGCGGGGCCGGTGAATGGGCGGTGAGTGTTTAATCGTGGCTTCCGGCAAACCCTTGAGGTCCGAACACTGGGGTGCGCATGAACATCTCTCTCACACACACACACTCACTCTCACAACGATCTCTAGGCCTAGCTAGCAGAGCCCAAGGAATGAGTGACACGAGAGTTTATACTGGTTCAGGCCATCGTTGTGGTGTAATACCCTACTCTAGTGTGGTGTGGTGGATTACCTCGTAGGCTAAGGAGGAACTAGTACAAGGGAAGAACAGCCTCCTAAGGAGAGGTGTTCTTGAGATTGGTGAGCTTGTGTGTGTGAGGATGGTCTCAATCAGATCCCCCATGCTAATGTGGTGGCTAGTCCTATTTATAGAGGTCCTGGTCCTCTTCCCAAATGTTTAGGTGGGAAGGGGTCCCACAACGGCCAATTTCGAAGGGGGACAACTAGTACAAGTTATCCTGACAAAAGGTGGTCTTTGCCTGCCAAAGGCTCTGGTGGTGACACCACCATGGGCTCCGCGGTGACCTCCGTCCTGCCGTCCTGCTGGTCTTGGTCTTATTGCACCGATATGGTAACCTTTGCCTGATGCCTCGGGACGCCTCGCCTGCGCTTGCCCCTTTAGCACCAAAGAGGAAACGAGTACTCTGCACCCACTGGCACCCGCCTAGCCTTGGTCGTCATGGCTCACATCACGTGAACCTCATGAGGAGCCCCTTGCATAGATATCTCCGCTCCTTAGGAGCCAGCCTAGGGAGGCTGCCCCCAGGAGGTCTTGGCATCGTCCGCCTCGCGAGGCTTGGCCCCTCGCGAGGGTCTTGAGTGGTTGTTGATGAGGATGGGATGTACCAGGGCATTGGATGAGCCACGCCCTGGGCCACAGGTAGGCAAGTCTGGGTACCCCCGTTCCCTGGATGCCAGCAGTAGCCCCCGGGCCCAAGGCGCACTCGGACTTGGCTTTGAGGCGAAGCCAAAGGTCAAGTGCGGAGCACCGCAGGCCCCAATAGCTTATGGCCTTGATTGACGTGTGGCGATTGATAGGTCGTGGGCGTCTCCGCTTCACCACACTGCCTCGGCAACTGTCCAACTTGACGAGACCCTGCTGCATGCAGAAAAAATCATCATTACCTTAGATCATGGAGGCCGGCTGTTGGCCTCCCTCCGGCTATAAATGAGGAAGGGGTGAAGCCCCCGTTGCTCATTTCCTCCTCTGTTCCGCTTGCTTCTTCTTCCTCCTTGCCTCGACATCCATGGCACCGGTATGGAGGTTCTCCGCCGCCGAGAAGGGGAAACCCCTCGTGAAGAACTTGGGACACTCCCACCGAAGAAGAGGTCGGTCCGTTCCCGCGACATCATCGCGAGGCCGGAGGTGACGACGCCTTGGTATGAGCGGTCTCCCCAGGACTACCCGTTACCCTTGTACGCTCAGGATGAAGGCTCTGTAGGAGGAGGCAGTGATCGATGCCTCTCACGGCACGGCCGCGATGGCCGTGCAGTGGTGGGGCGCGTCGCCACCCCGAGGGCTCCTCACGACAACTCGTGGTGTGGGTGGCGATTCCACCATGCACGTGGATCCGGTTCCCATCGTTCTTTCCCCAAGAGATGCCGCCAAGGGGGCCAGTCGAGTTATGGCTGCAGCACGCCGGGTGCGACACCCCAGCGATGGGAGCAGAGGTTGAGGTCGTCTCCCAGGGCAAGATCTTCATGACCCGTGGATGGGGCGAGGTCGCCCGCATCTGCTGCGCGGAGGGGACTCACGCCATCCATTTCGAGTACGGCGGTGCCTCCATAATGTTTTTCAAAGTCTTCAACAAGGAAGGCCGCCGCCTGGAGTGTTGTCCTGAAGGGGATCGCCAGGATAGCACAGGGGCAGGTGCTGGGCCCGCCCATGGTCCTGCCGACGTTTCCTCCAGCAGCAGTGATGGTGTGTGGGAGTCCAGCGACTCTCCCGAGCCTGACGAGACTCCGGAGATGAGCGACGACAGCTACGTGCCCCCGATCTCACATCGTGCCGGGAGCGCGGCGGCATAGTCCGCCCATCGCTGCCACTGATCTGGATGGGGTTGGTGCCAGCCCCTCGTGGCACACTGTTGATGGTGGTGCCGGCGTCTATACTAGTAGATAGGCTCCTAGGAACTTCCTTCTTTTGTTCCCTACGAGGAATCAAGACGAACCCCGTGGGGTGTGTAAAGAATCTTTAATGCTTTGCATCAATATTATCTTCACTGCGGAATCTGTGATTGCATGTCTCTCTATGGCACTGTCCCCCCTTTTCGTCTCGCGGTAGCTTAGTGCTCTACGCCGACATGTCCTAGTCCCCAGGCAGGCTTCAGACGTCGCTAGTATGCCAGGTCGCGATGCCGTGGTTAAGGCCAGGAGGTGAGCGGCCCGAGGTCCGGTAAGAGCTACTGAGGCGCGATGCTCAAGTGGTCGCCCTTAGCGTGCAAGCCGCTCCCTAAAGGTAGAAAAGGCAGGAGGCATTGCAAGAGCGGGGCTGCAGGACTCAGAAATCATAAGTTGCAGGTTGAGCTGCCTTGGGTACGCGACTTATATTAGTGATCCCAGCTCGGTTCCTTGCATGGCGCCCGGTTAGCAACCGTTGATGGCGTTGCTACCAGGTTGTGTCCACGCCAGCTCCCACCCTTCATAGTTCCCTGATTTCTCTGCGTCCTCGGGTCCAGGCCCCCGAGCGAGCTCGGCCGCCGCTGGTATGCCAGGTCGCGATGCCGTGGCCAAGGCCAGGGGGCGAGGGCTGGAGAGCTAGTAAGAGCTCCTAAGGCGTGATGCTCAGGAGCCCTCCCTTTAACGCCCTAGCGAAAATCATGAAAGGGGATGTCCTGCAGCTAGGCTCCAGAGGTTCCTGTGGGTTAGTGTAAGAGAGAGTGGCCCATAGCTGTGTTGGCCGTCCTGCCATTGCTACTTTTGCGAGAAAATGAAGGCACTGAGGATCCGGTGAGGTGGCGTACACGGAGCGGGCCACAAGCCAGAGCTCGATCGCACAGGTTTATTAGTGTTGCAGGGACGGACCCGAGTACAAGCACCGTGCCAACATGCGAGTCTCCCATTGCGGGATAAGCAAGTGACTGATTGGCAGCGCAGGAGGCCATGATGAGCGTGCGCCAGGTCAGCAGTGGTCATGGAGCAATTCACGCGAGAAGGAAACTTAGTTCAGATAGATGCAAGAACGATACATGCCACCGGGACGGACCCGAGCGGACTGGGGATGATGCGGCCCGTGAGGCGCCCCCAATAGAGTAAGCTAAAGATGCAAAAGTATACACGCCGCAGGGACAGGCCCATGTGACTTGGGGATAATGTTGCCCAATGGGCACCCCTTACTGAATGAACTGGAAAGAGTCACCTGATACCAAGCTGGAGTGGTGTCGAGGCAGCTGAAGATGCACTGAAGAGGTTGCCCTTCACGAGCCGCCAGGGTCCTGAGCCTCAGGAGGCTCCACAGGCCCTGGTGGCTCCTGAGGAACTGTCGCGATCTCTGCCAGGGCAGCATGATGCCGGGCCTCCTGAGCCGCCAGAATGCTCCGTAGGTGACGCTGGAAGGTGACAGCTGCGTTCGGTAGGCCGAGAGGCATGCAAACATAGTTGTGAGGGGGACCCTCGCACCGCCCAATGCGCGAAGGCCAGAATCGTCGCTGAGATGCATCCCTGTTGAGCCCCGAAATGCCGACGTAGACGTGCAGCCTGTCGCCCTCATCAGGTTGGGTGCTGCACTGGATGGTGGGCGATGGCCACCATGTATGGTCCATGCTTCCTGAAGCTCCTGGATCGCCTTGGTGATGAATTCCTGAGCACAAGGCGCTCCACAGCTTGTGCCCTCTTGAGGAAAACGTGTGGCGAAGCATGCCTCCACATGGTGCCCAAGAACCTCCCTCGTGACAATGGCTAGGTCTAAGGCCCTCCAGAAGAGAGCCCTCGAGCCCAGCCCGAGGAGGGAGCTGGGCATGCCTTCCTATGCGAGGGAAGGAGGCGCCCATCTGTGGGCGTAGGTCCTGAGGTGGTGCTGCTGGATATGCAGCCCTCCTGAGGTCCTTGGTGGAGTAGCTGCTTCTTCTTCTTGGGGTTGGCCCCAGGAGGGTATGGGGTGCCTTCGTTGTCAGGGTCTTCGGCCGCTGCAGCTTGGTAAGCGCGCTCGAGGGAGCACACCACATCTCTTTCCGCGCAGGCGACCGAGATGACGCTGCCACTTCCTGGCATCTTGAGGACATTGTAGCCGTGGTGGGTCACTGCCATGAACTTGGCCAAGGCTGGATATCCAAGGATAGCATTGTATGGTAGGCGGATGTGGGCGACATCAAAGTCGATGAGCTAGGTGCGGTAGTTGTCATGCTGGCCAAAGGTGACAGGGAGGCGGACCTGCCCTATCGGCGTGGTGGAGCCGTCGGTCACTCCTGAGAAAGGCTTGGTAGGCTGCAGCTGGTCATATGGTACCTGAAGGCTATCGAATGTCTTGATAGACAGGTCATTGAGCCCTGCGCCACTGTCGGTGAGGGTCTTGGTGACTTGAACATTGCTGATGACGGGTGAGCAGAGCATCGGGAGAGCGCCGGCTGTCACTGCGCACTTGAGCTGATCTGCCGAGCTGAAGGTGATGGCGCACTTGGACCACCTAAGCGGGCGCGTGGCCTCGAGCCTGGGAAGGGTCACATTCACCTCACGAGCAAACTGCTTGATAACACGTTGAGAGGTTGGGGCTTGAGCGCCACCCAGGATACAGGCGATGACACGTGGTTCCTGGAAGCCCCTTGCCCCCTCGTCCTGATGGTGTTCGTCATTTCTCCTTAGTGGTGGCGGTAGCAGAGGGAGACCAGCGTTGCCCTGAGGGCGGTCCTCACGAGGCTGGTCCTGCCAATGGTCCTCGCGAGGCTGGTCACACCACTCCTGGCGGGGGCCGCGGTCGTCCCAGCGTCCTCCACTTCTTCCTCCTCCTCGGCCGTAGCCCCGGTCATTGCGCTCGAGGCGTCGACCGAAGCGCCCATCTCGAATGGCCCTGGGCTCCTGACAGTCGTTGGTATTGTGGTTGTGAACATTGTGGAAGGCACAGAAGGGGCGGTTGGCCCTGGATAATTCGTGGTGGTCGCGACCGTGCTTCATCTCTAGCTCCACCGCGAGCACGGCAGCCCCCTTGCGCTTCACGTCCTTGATCTTGGCCTTCTTGTCCTCCTGGTCAGCATCTGGGAGCTTGAGGAGGGAGTGGCGCCCTTCCTTAGCCCTTGCGCACTTGGTTGCCATGTTGAACATCTCCAGGGCCGAGCATAGCTCCTCATGGATGGCGAGCTCCTCCTTCATCTTGATGTCGCGGATGCCATCGGAGAACGCGGAGATGATGGCCTCGTCCATCACCTTGGGGATCTTGAGGCGGACGCTGTTGAAGCGATGGGTGTATTTTTGCAGGGTTTCCCCTGGTTGCTGCTTGATGCGCCGTAGGTCTCCTGCGGCTGGCGGGCAGTCATGAGTGCCCTGGAAGTTGGTGACGAAGCACTCGCGCATCTCGCTCCAGGAGGAGATCGATCCCGCAGGCAGGTTCATGAGCCACGAGCGCGCGCCATCCTTGAGGGCCATGGGAAACTAGTTTGCCATGACCTTCTCGTCTCCGCTGGCTGCCTCGATGCTCAGCTTGTAGAGTTGTAAGAACTCCGCAGGGTCGGGGGTGCCATCATAGTGCGGAGGCAGGTCCGGCTTGAACTTGCCTGTCCAAACGATGGTGCACAACTCAGGAGTGAAGGCACGACAGCCTGCAGTAGTCATCGGACCTCGTCATGGTGGTGGAGCCTGGTCTAGGTACCCGTGCGCCACCACCACGCGTGGTGCACGGTCTTGACGTGGTGGTGCGGGGAGTGGAGGAGCGTTCTCTTGTGGTCGAGGGACCTCCTGGTAGCTTCCTTCTTCGCGCGCGGGCGCCTGGCATGGCGGCTTGCTACCTCTTGAGCATGCCTTGGTTTTCCCTTGAAGAGGAAAGGGTGATGCAGAAAAGTAGCGTAAGTATTTCCCTCAGTGTTTTAGAACCAAGGTATCAATCCAGTAGGATACTACACACAAGTCGCCTAGTACCTGCACAAACAAATAAGAACCTTGCAACCAACGCGATAAAGGGGTTGTCAATCCCTTCACGGCCACTTGCAAAAGTGAGATCCGATAAAGATAATAAGATAAATATTTTTGGTATTTTTGTTGTATAGATAGAAAAGTAAAGATTGCAAAATAAATAGTAAACTAGAATTGTAGATCGGGAACTTATATGATGTAAAGAGGACCCGGGGGCCATACGTTTCTCTAGTGGCTTCTCTCAAGATAGCATAAATTACGATGGGTGAACAAATTACTGCCGAGAAATTGATAGAAAAGTGCATAGTTACGATGATATCTAGGCATGATCATGAATATAGGCATCACGTCCATGATTAGTAGACCGAAACAATTCTGCATCTACTACTGTTACTCCACACATCGCCCGCTATCCAGCATGCATCTAGAGTATTAAGTTCATAAGAACAGAGTAAGCATTAGGCAAGATGACATGATGTAGAGGGATAAACTCAAGCAATATGATATAAACCCCATATTTTTATCCTCAATGGCAACAATACAATATGTGCCTTGCTGCCCTTGCTGTCACTGTGAAAGGACACCGCAAGATTGAACCCAAAGCTAAGCACTTCTCCCATTGCAAGAAAGATCAATCTAGTAGGCCAAACCAAACTGATAATTCGAAGAGACTTGAAAAAATATAAAATCATGCATATAAGAATTCAGAGAAGAATCAAATATTGTTCATAGATAATCTTAATCATAAACCCATAATTCATTGGATCTCGGCAAACACACCCCAAAAGGAATTACGTTGAATAGATCTCCAAGACGATCGGGGAGAACTTTGTATTGAGAACCAAAGAGAGAGAAGAAGCCATCTATCTAATAACTATGGACCTGAAGGTCTATGGTAAACTATTCACACAACATCGGAGAGGCTATGGTGTTGATGTAGAAGCCCTCCGTGATCGAATCCCCCTTCGACAGATCGCCGGAAAAGGTCCCCAGATGGGATCCCACGGGTACAGAAGGTTGCAGCGGTGGAAAAGTGGTTTTGTGGCTCCCTTGGATGATTTTAGGGTATAAGAGTATATATAGGTGAAGGAAGTAGGTCGGTGGAGCTAGGAGGGGCCCATGAGGGTGGGGGCGCGTCTACCCCCTGGGCGCGCCTCCCTATCTCGTGGCTGCATCATTGCTTCCTTGACCTCCACTCCAAGTCTCTTGGATTGCGTTTGTTCCAAAAAAGATCCTCGCGAAGGTTTCATTTCGTTTGGATTCCGTTTGATATTCCTTTTCCATGAAACACTAAAATAGGCAAAAAAACAACAACTGGCACTGGGCCTCTGGTTAATAGGTTAGTGCAAAAATAATATAAAAGTGCATATTAAAGCCCATTAAACATCCAAAACAGATAATATAATAGCATGGAACAATCAAAAATCATAGATACATTGGAGACGTATCAGCATCCCCAAGCTTAATTCCTAGTCGTCCTCGAGTAGGTAAATGATAAAAACAGAATTCTTGATGTGGAATGCTACCTAGCATAATTTTCAATGCAATTTTCTTTATTGTGGCATGAATATTCAGATCCGAAAGATTCAAGACAAAATTTTAATATTGACATAAAAATAATAATACTTCAAGCATACTAACCAAGCAATCATGTCTTCTCAAAGTAACATGGCCAAAGAAAGTTATCCCTACAAAATCATATAGTCTGGCTATGCTCTATCTTCATCACACGAAATATTTAAATCATGCAGAACCCCGATGACAAGCCAAGCAATTGTTTCATACTTTTGATGTTCTCAAACTTTTTCAATCTTCACGCAATACATGAGCGTGAGCCATGGACATAGCACTATAGATGGAATAGAATGGTGGCTGTGTAGAAGACAAAAATGAGAAGATAGTCTCACATCAACTAGGCTTATCAATGAGCTATGGAGATGCCCATCAATAGATATCAATGTGAGTAAGTAGGGATTGCCATGCAACGGATGCACTAGAGCTATAAGTGTATGAAAGCTCAACAAAAGAAACTAAGTGGGGGTGCATCCAACTCGCTCGCTCACGAAGACCTAGGGCATTTTGAGGAAGCCCATCATTGGTATATACAAGGCAAGTTCTATAATGAAAAATTCCCACTAGTTTATGAAAGTGACAAAATAGGAGACTCTCTATCATGAAGATCATGGTGCTACTTTGAAGCACAAGTGTGGAAAAGGATAGTAGCATTGCCCCTTCTCTCTTTTTCTTTCATTTTTTTGGGCCTTCTCTCTTTTTTATGGCCTCTTTTTTCGTCCAGAATCTCATCCCGAGTTGTGGGGGAATCATAGTCTCCATCATCCTTTCCTCCCATGGGACAATGCTCTAATAATGATGATCATCACACTTTTCTTTACTTACAACTCAAGAATTACAACTCGATACTTAGAAAAAATATGACTCTATGTGAATGCCTCCGGCAGTGTACCGGGATATGCAATGAATCAAGAGTGACATGTATGAAAGAATTATGAACAGTGGCTTTGCCACAAATACGATGTCAATTACATGATCATGCAAAGAAATATGACAATGATGAAGCGTGTCATAATAAATGGAACGGTGGAAAGTTGCATGGCAATATATGTAACGCCCTCGATGCGGCTATATCTCCAACGTGTCGAAGCACGACTTAGAGGCATAACCGCATTGAAAGCAATGTCGCAAGTGAGGTAATCTTCACAAAAACCCATGTAATACAATAAGGGAAAAGGTACATAGTTGGCTTACACTCGCCACATCACACAAATAGCATGAATATCATTACATTCATCCAGTTAGACTCAAGGTCTGACTACAGAACCAAAATAAAGATAAACCCCAAATGCAACAATGTCCCCGATCGACCCAACTAGGCTCCACTACTGATTGTCTGGAAAGGAAATGTAGTATCGTCCTGAGTCCTCATCGAACTCCCACTTGAGCTCAGTCAAATCTCCTTGAATGGTATCATCGGTCCCTGCATCTGGTTTTGGAAGTAATCTGTGAGTCACGGGGACTCAACAATCTCACACCCTCGCGATCAAGACTATTTAAGCTTATAGGAAGAGTAAAGGTATGATGTGGAGCTGCAGCAAGCGACTAGCATATATGGTGGCTAACATACGCAAAAGAGAGCGCGAAGATAAGGCAAAGGCGTGGTCGAGAAAAACTATGATCAAGAAGTGATCCTAGAACAACCTACGTTCAAGCATAACACGAGATCGTGTTCTCTTCCCGGACTCCGCCGAAAAGAGACCATCACGGCCACACACTCAGTTGATTCATTTTAATGAAGTTAAGGTTAAGGTTTTCTACAACCGGACATTAACAAATTCCCATCTGCCCATAACCGCAGGCACGGCTTTCGAAAGTTCAAATCCCTGCAGGGGTGTCCCAACTTAGCCCATCACAAGCTCTCATGGTCAACGAAGGATATTCCTTCTCCCAAGACAACCCGATCAGACTTGGAATCCCGGTTACAAGACATCTCAAAAATGGTAAACAAGTCCAGAAAAGCCACCCGAATGTGCCAACAAATCCCAATAGGAGCTGCACATATCTCGTTCTCAGGGCACACCGGATAAGCAATCCGTACAACTAAAACCAGCCCTCGAGTTTCCCCGAGGTGGCGCTGCAAGGGGCTCTATCTTGGACCAACACTCAGAGGAGCACTGGCCCGAGGGTTAAAATAAAGATGACCCTCGGGCTCCCGAAACCCAAGGGAAAAGAGGCTAGGTGGAAAATGGTAAAACCAAGGTTGGGCATTGCTGGAGGAGTTTTATTCAAGGCGAACTATCAAGGGGTTCCCATTATAACCCAACCATGTAAGGAACGCAAAATCAAGGAACATAACACCGGTATGACGGAAACTAGGGCGGCAAGAGTGGAACAAAACACCAGGCATAAGGCCGAGCCTTCCAGCCTTTACCAAGTATATAGGTGCATTAAAATAGACAAGATATAATAATGATATCCCAACAATAAACATGTTCCAACAAGGAACAAACTCCAATCTTCACCTGCAACTAGCAACGCTATAAGAGGGGCTGAGCAAAGCAGTAACATAGCCAAACAACGGTTTGCTAGGACAAGGTGGGTTAGAGGTTTGACATGGCAATATGGGAGGCATGATAAGAAAGTGGTAGGTATCGTATCATAGGCATAGCAAAAGAGCGAGCATCTAGCAAGCAAAGATAGAAGTGATTTCAAGGGTATGGTCATCTTGCCTGCAAAGTTCTCTGAGTTGACTTGATCCTCGTAAGCGTACTCAACGGGCTTCTCGATCACGTACTCATCTCCCGGCTCTACCCGAGCACACCTACCGCTTTTCCCATCCTTGGTCGAGATCGCCGTTGCTTCCACCTCCATGCCGTCGTGCTGCTGGATCTCCATCAACCACTCCTTCCCCCTTGCTGGATCAAGAAGGAGGAGACGTCTTCCCAACCGTACGTGTGTTGAACGCGGAGGTGCCGTCCGTTCGGCGCTAGGGCATCGGTGATTTGGATCACGACGAGAACGACTCCATCAACCCCGTTCTCTTGAACGCTTCCACTCGCAATCTACAAGGGTATGTAGATGCACTCCCCTCTCCCTCGTTGCTAGATGACTCCATAGATTGATCTTGGTGATGCGTAGAAAATTTTAAAATTATGCTACGTTCCCCAACGCTATAAGAGGGGTTGAGCAAAGCGGAAACATAGCCAAACAACGGTTTGCTAGGACAAGGTGGGTTAGAGGTTTGACATGGCAATATGTGAGGAATGATAAGCAAGTGGTAGGTATCGTAGTATAGGCATAGCAAAAGAGCGAGCATCTAGCAAGCAAAGATAGAAGTGATTTCGAGGGTATGGTCATCTTGCCTGCAAAGTTCTTTGAGTTGACTTGATCCTCGTAAGCGTACTCAACGGGATCCTCGATCATGTACTCGTCTCCCGGCTCTACCCAAAGCAAGAACAACAAGCAAAGGGAGACACAATCAACCACGTGCAATGCACAAACAACATGATGCAAAACATGTCATGAGATGCGGGATGGGGTATGTGGTGCATATGCATGATTCGGAAAGGAATGATTGAACCTGGCCGCAACTTGGAAATCCAAGAGTGCCACTGGAAAGAGGAGTTGATTTCGGTCGAAATCGATATAAAGATCACCGGAATCGGATGCACGGTTTGGAAAAGACAAGCAAAACAAATATGACACTGGTTTGGGATTAACAGCACGAGACCATCTAAATACATCAAGAACAACCTGCTACAGCACTCTAACATAGCAACAAAATACATGGCAGGGATCCACTCAAGATGCTTGACAAAAGATGAACACTGAGCTACGGCTAATTCACTCAATAGCAGGTCCAAACAAGCATGGCAAAAGTGCAAAAGATAACAGATTTTGGACTTAGTGAAAATAACATCAAGTCAGGAATTTATCATCAGGAAGCAATGATTAGAGCAAGGTAACAACATGCTACAGGAACATATCTTGGCAAAGCAAGGCATGGCATGAAGCTACTCAAAGCATACAACAAAAGTCCCTTACTGACCATAAGCCAAAAGGGATCAGAAAATACAATGGCAACCATGTGAACATAGCAATTATCGTTAACAGATTCAGACTTAGTAGAAAACTGGAACATGGCAAAACAAATAACAAGTAGGCATGTTTACGAGCTCGATGCACTCACCACAAGGTATTGCATGACAAACTAAGCATACACCCAGCAAGTAGACATGGCATAGAAGCTAGACATGGCAAGAACAACATCATAGCATGCATGGATCAACTACAACAAGCTCGGCAAAATTACTAAACATGTTAACAATCTGCCAGGAACATTTTATAGCAAAAGTAGAGCTCGATTGACTCAAGCTAGGGTGCTGCATAAATGCAAACAAAGACATGGATGGATAGAGCACCACAATATCTACAAAACATCCTTACAGATCATGCTCAAAAGATGCATGGATCACTTGGTAGCAACATGAACACATGGCATAAAAATAATGACAGGGCAGAGACTTAGAATATTTCTAAGTCCCTGAAATCAGCAACAATAAGTAAGCTACTTTGCATGCTTGTGCTAGTCACCACAGAGATCACAAAAATACATGGCATACACCCCTGTAAAGATGGCATGGCATACTTCAAAACACATGCAGAGCTCAAGATCATAGCATGCACATATTAATCATGGCAAAAATGACAAAAGTGCATTTGCTGATAATAATCTGAAACTAACATCACATAGCCCTATTCCAACAGCATTTAGGGCATCAAGATGAGCTCAAATGAATATGATGCAATGAGATGAAATGAAGTACTCGTCGAGGCAAACATTTCCATATGCTACACGCATGAATCGGACCAATGGTTGCAGAGTTATGAGCTGACGAAGTATGCAAACTAATTAGGGTTAGGAGGGAAAAAGTCAACCGCGCGGATCTCAGATCCAGATCGGGCACTGTAGCTGTGCGGAGTTCGAGGATCGCCGACCGGAGCTTCGAGGTCGCCAGAGACGTCGGGGATCACCGGATCCGGTGTGGGGACGGCGAGGGGCGCCGCGGTGGTGGCCGGCGCCGGAGTACGGCGGCGTTGGGCGGCTCCGGTGGCATCGGTGGGAGGCGGCGGAGGATGAACGCGGAGGCCGGAACGCGTCGGTGGCTAGGCGACATCGGCTCCGAGGCGGCGGCGGGGCGCGCACCGGCGCGGGAGGCAGCGAGCGTCGCGAGGAGGAAGAGGCGCGGAGCGGCGCTCGGCTTCGGGCCAGGGAGGGTCGGAGGCGGGACGCGTGGGCCTCGGCGGCGGCGGGGACAGACCGGGACACGTGGCAGGAGGAGAGTGGCTGGGGGAGCGGGGCGGACATGTCCGGCGCCGGCGAACGTTGTTCGGCGCGCGGAGAAGAAGGGAGACTAGGGTTTCGGGGAAGAGATCCGAAAATTTCGAGGAAGGTCTATATATAGAGGTAGAGGGAGCTAGGAGGCTCCAAATTGAGCACGGTTTGCGGCCACGCGATCGTGATCAAACGGCCTAGATGATGGAGGGGTTATAGGTGGGTTTTTGGGCCACTTTGGAGGGGTGTTGGGCTGCAACACACACGAGGCCTTTTCGGTCCCTCGGTTAACCGTTGGAGTATCAAACGAAGTCCAAATGGCACGAAGCTTGACAGGCGGTCTACCGGTAGTAAACCAAGGCCGCATGACAAGTCTCGGTCCAATCCGGGAATGTTTAACACCCGCACACGAAAAGAGTTAGAAAGGGACACTGGAGGACATAGGAGCGCCGGAATGCAAAACGGACAATTGGGAAAATGCTCGGATGCATGAGACGAACACGTATGCAAATGCAATGCACATGATGACATGATATAAGATGCATGACAAAGACAAAAGCACACCGAGACAAAAACCCGACAACGAGGAAATATCATAACTTAATGCCGGAAAAGGCAAGAGTTGGAATACAAATATGGCAGGTTACATACGGGGTGTTACAATAATCGTAAATGACTCAAAACATTTTTCTAGACTCAACAACGCCAACGATTCAATCAAGCAGGGGGCTCCTAAGGTCAGGGAAGGCTCTGATTACCAACTTGTAACGCCCTCGATGCGGCTATATCTCCTATGTGTCGAAGCACGACTTAGAGGCATAACCGCATTGAAAGCATTGTCGCAAGTGAGGTAATCTTCACAACAACCCATGTAATACAATAAGGGAAAAGGTACATAGTTGGCTTACACTCGCCACATCACACAAATAGCATGAATATCATTACATTCATCCAGTTAGACTCAAGGTCCGACTACAGAACCAAAATAAAGATAAACCCCAAATGCAACAATGTCCCCGATCGACCCAACTAGGCTCCACTACTGATCGTCTAGAAAGGAAATGTAGTATCGTCCTGAGTCCTCATCGAACTCCCACTTGAGCTCAGTCGAATCTCCTGGAATGGTATCATCGGTCCTTGCATCTGGTTTTGGAAGTAATTTGTGAGTCACGGGGACTCAGCAATCTCATACCCTCGCGATCAAGACTATTTAAGCTTGTAGGAAGAGTAAAGGTATGATGTGGAGCTGCAGCAAGTGACTAGCATATATGGTGGCTAACATACACAAAGGAGAGCGAGAAGAGAAGGCAAAGGCACGATCGAGAAAAACTATGATCAAGAAGTGATCCTAGAACAACCTACGTTCAAGCATAACACGAGACCATGTTCTCTTCCCGGACTCCGCCGAAAAGAGACCATCACGGCCACACACTCAGTTGATTCATTTTAATTAAGTTAAGGTTAAGGTTTTCTACAACCGGACATTAACAAATTCCCATCTGCCCATAACCGCGGGCATGGCTTTCGAAAGTTCAAATCCCTGCAGGGGTGTCCCAACTTAGCCCATCACAAGCTCCCACGGTCAATGAAGGATATTCCATCACCCAAGACAACCCGATCAGACTCGGAATCCCGGTTACAAGACATCTCGACAATGGTAAAACAAGTCCTACAAAGCCACCCGAATGTGCCGACAAATCCCGATAGGAGCTGCACATATCTCGTTCTCAGGGCACGCCGGATAAGCAAACCGTACAACTAAAACCAGCCCTCGAGTTTCCCCGAGGTGGCGCTGCAAGGGGCTCTAGTTTGGACCAACACTCAGAGGAGCACTGGCCCAGGGGTTAAAATAAAGATGACCCTCGGGCTCCGGAAACCCAAGGGAAAAGAGGCTAGGTGGAAAATGGTAAAACCAAGGTTGGGCATTGCTGGAGGAGTTTTATTCAAGGCGAACTGTCAAGGGGTTCCCATTATAACCCAACCGTGTAAGGAACGCAAAATCAAGGAACATAAAACTGGTATGACGGAAACTAGGGCGGCAAGAGTGGAACAAAACACCAGGCATAATGTCGAGCCTTCCACCCTTTACCAAGTATATAGGTGCATTAAAATAGACAAGATATAATAATGATATCCCAACAATAAACATATTCCAACAAGGAACAAACTCCAATCTTCACCTGTTGGAAATATGCCCTAGAGGCAATAATAAAATGGCTATTATTATATTTCCTTGTTCATGATAATTGTCTATTGTTCATGCTATGATTGTGTTATCCGGAAATCGTAATACATGTGTGAATACATAGACCACAACACATCCCTAGTGAGCCTCTAGTTGACTAGCTCGTTGATCAAAAGATAGTCATGGTTTCCTGACTATGGACATTGGATGTCATTGATAACGGGATCACAACATTAGAAGGATGGCAATTTTATCCATGGACATGGATACCCATGGATATCCAACCCGAATGGATAGGGTTTGGATATGCTTTTGCGCCCATGGGTAGCATCCAAACTCGATCTGATTACTCGTGGATATGGCATGGACATAATCTTGTACCCATGGATATATCCAAACTCGACCCGATCGTCTGACTTAACGAGCAATATTCTGCTACCCCTACCCCATAGTCACATGTTCCACAATAATTTTATCCTTCATCTAAAACATCCAAAAGAAATTACACAATCCCCACCGCAACATACTCCAACGCACCTTCTCATCCTATTATATACACTAATTAAATGACTTGTCATTGAGAATTGGTGCCATCTTCTTGAGTTACTCCTCTCATAGCCCTAGAGGAGGTCGCCGCTGCCAGCTGCTACCCCATGTAAGGTGGATCTCTGCAGCAGCCACTACTGGCCTGCGACAACCCAGCTCCATCTTCACTTTTCCACACACACACATTGATGCATGGCCACAGCAGTGGGACAATGCAAGAGCTATGACTGCACGGCAGGGAGTGAGCACGCCAATGAAGAGTGCACATTGTGCAATGAGTTATGTCTTATGTATAGGTCTTGAGAAGACCCGATGGATATACAATGGGTAAGGATATCCATCGGATTTGGACATGGTCACAATTTTTTTCCCATGGATTTTTTCATGGATGGGCTGAGACTGGCTTCATGGATATGGATATGGATTTGGTATTGTTCAACCCGATCCAAACCCGACCCATTGCCATCCTTAATTAGGAGAATGATGTGATGGACAAGACCCAATCCTAAGCATAGCTCAAAGATCGTGTAGTTCGTTTGCTATAGCTTTTCCGAATGTGAAGTATCATTTCCTTAGGCCATGAGATTGTGCAACTCCCGGATATCGTAGGAGTGCTTTGGGTGTGCCAAACATCACAACGTAACTAGGTGACTATAAAGGTGCACTACGGGTACCTCCGAAAGTGTCTGTTGGGTTGGCACGAATTGAGACTGGGATTTGTCACTCCGTATGACGGAGAGGTATCTCTGGGCCCACTCGGTAATGCATCATCATAATGAGCTCAATGTGACCAAGTAATTGATCACGGGATCATGCAATACGGTACAAGTAAATTGACTTGCCGGTAACGAGATTGAACGAGGTATTGGGATACCGACGATCGAGTCTCGCGTGAGTAATGTACCGATTGACAAAGGGAATTGTATACGGGATTGATTGAATCCTCGACATCGTGGTTCATCCAATGAGATCATCGAGGAGCATGTGGGAGCCAACATGGGTATCCAGAACCCGCTGTTGGTTATTGACCGGAGAGTCGTCTCGGTCATGTCTGCGTGTCTCCCGAACCTGTAGGGTCTACACACTTAAGGTTCGGTGACGCTAGGGTTGTTGAGATATTAGTATGCGGTAACGCGAAAGTTCTTCGGAGTCCCGGAGGTCACGAGGAGTTCCGGAATGGTCCGGAGGTGAAAAATTATATATAGGAAGTCCAGTTTCGGCCATCGGGAAAGTTTTGGGGGTCACCGGTATTGTACCCGGAACACCGGAAGGGTCCCGGAGGTCCACCAGATGGGGCCACCTATCCCGGAGGGCCCCATGGGCTGAAGTGGGGAGGGGAACCAGCCCCTGTTGGGCTGGTGCGCCCCCCCCCCCCTTGGGCCTCCCCCTGCGCCTAGGGTTGGAAACACTGGGGGTGGGGGGCGCCCCACTTGGCTTGGGGGGCAAGCCACCCCCCTTGGCCGCCCCCCCTTGGAGATTGGATCTCCTAGGGTCGGCGGCCCCCCTAGGGGTCCTGTATATAGTGGGGGGAGGGAGGGCAGCCGCACCCTAGCCCCTGGTGCCTCCCTCTCCCTCCCATGACACCTCTCCCTCTCACTGAGCTTGGCAAAGCCCTGCCGAGATCGCCGTTGCTTCCACCACCACGCCGTCGTGCTGCTGGATCTCCATCAACCTCTCCTTCCCCCTTGCTGGATCGAGAAGGAGGAGACGTCTTCCCAACCGTACGTGTGTTGAACGCGGAGGTGCCGTCCGTTCGGCGCTAGGTCATCGGTGATTTGGATCACGACGAGTACGACTCCACCAACCCCATTCTCTTGAACGCTTCCGCTCGCGATCTACAAGGGTATGTAGATGCACTCCCCTCTCCCTCGTTGCTAGATGACTCCATAGATTGATCTTGGTGATGCATAGAAAATTTTAAAGTTCTGCTATGTTCCCCAACAGTGGCATCATGAGCTAGGTCTATGCGTAGTTTCTATGCACGAGTAGAACAGAAAGCAGTTGTGGGCGTCGATATTGTCAATTTACTTGCCGTTACTAGTCTTATCTTGATTAGGCAGCATCGTGGGATGATGCGGCCTGGACCGACCTTACACATACGCTACGTGAGACTGGTTCCACCGACTGACATGCACTAGTTGCATAAGGTGGCTAGTGGGTGTCTGTCTCTCCCACTTTAGTCGGATCGGATTCAATGAAAAGGGTCCTTATGAAGGGTAAATAGAAATTAGCATATCACGTTGTGGTTTTGGCGTAGGTAAGAAACGTTCTTGCTAGAAACCTATAGCATCCACGTAAAAACTTGCAACAACAATTAGAGGATGTCTAACTTGTTTTTGCAGCATGTGCCGTGTGATGTGATATGGCCAAAAGGATGTGATGAATGATATATGTGATGTATGAGATTGATCATGTTCTTGTAATAGGAATCATGACTTGCATGTCGATGAGTATGACAACCGGCAGGAGCCATAGGAGTTGTCTTAATTTATTTATGACCTGCGTGTCAACATAAACGTCATGTAATTACTTTACTTTGTTGCTAAAGTGTTAGCCATAGTAGTATAAGTAATAGATGACGAGACAACTTCAAGAAGACACGATGATGGCGATCATGGTGTCATGACGGTGACAACGATGATCATGGAGCCCCGAAGATGGAGATCAAAAGGAGCAAATGATATTGGCCATATCATGTCACTATTTGATTGCATGTGATGTTTATCATGTTTTACATCTTATTTTCTTAGAACGACGGTAGCTTAAATAAGATGATCCCTCGTAATAATTTCAAGAAAGTGTTCCCCCTAACTGTGCACCGTTGCGAAGGTTCATTGTTTCGAAGCACCACGTGATGATCGGGTGTGATAGATTCTAACGTTCGAATACAATGGGTGTAAGCCAGATTTACACACGCAATACACTTAGGTTGACTTGACGAGCCTAGCATGTACAAACATGGCCTCGAAACACGGAAGACCGAAAGGTCGAGCATGAGTTGTATAGAAGATACGATCAACATGAAGATGTTCACCGATGTTGACTAGTCCGTCTTACGTGATGATCGGACGCGGCCTAGTTGACTCGGATCATGTTTCACTTAGATGACTAGAGGGATGTTTGTCTAAGTGGGAGTTCATTGAATAATTTGATTAGATGAACTTAATTATCATGAACTTAGTCTAAAAATCTTTACAATATGTCTTGTAGATCAAATGGCCCACGTTGCCCTCAACTTCAACGCGTTCCTAGAGAAAACCAAGATGAAAGATGATGGCAGCAACTATACGGACTGGGTCCGGAACCTGAGGATCATCCTCATAGCTGCCAAGAAACATTATGTCCTAGAAGCACCGCTAGGTGACGCACCCATCCCAGAGAACCAGGACGTTATGAACGCTTGGCAGCCACGTGCTGATGATTACTCCCTCGTCCAGTGCAGCATGCTTTACAGCTTAGAACCAGGGCTCCAAAAGCGTTTTGAGCAACACAGAGCATATGAGATGTTCGAAGAGCTGAAAATGGTTTTCCAAGCTCATGCCCGGGTCGAGAGATATGAAGTCTCCGACAAGTTCTTCAGTTGTAAGATGGAGGAAAATAGTTCTGTCAGTGAGCACATACTCAAAATGTTTGGGTTGCATAACCGCTTGACTTAGCTGGGAGTTAATCTCCCGGATGACGCAATCATTGACAGAATCCTTCAGTCGCTTCCACCGAGCTACAAGAGCTTTGTGGTGAACTTCAATATGCAGGGGATGGAAAAGACCATTCCTGAGGTATATTCAATGCTGAAATCAGCGGAGGTGGAGATCAAAAAGGAACATCAAGTGTTGATGGTTAATAAAACCACTAAGTTTAAGAAAGGCAAGGGTAAGAAGAACTTCAAGAAGGACGGCAAGGGGGTTGCCGCGCCCGGTAAGCAAGCTGCCGGGAAGAAGCCAAAGAATGGACCCAAGCCCGAGACTGAGTGTTTTTATTGCAAGGGAAGTCGTCACTAGAAGCGGAACTGCCCCAAATACTTAGCGGACAAGAAGGCCGGCAACACTAAAGGTATATGTGATATACATGTAATTGATGTGTACCTTACTAGTACTCATAGTAGCTCCTGGGTATTTGATACCGGTGGAGTTGCTCACATTTGTAACTCAAAGCAGGAGCTGCGGAATAAGCGGAGACTGGCAAAGGACGAGGTGACGATGCGCGTCGGGAATGGTTCCAAGGTCGATGTGATCGCCGTCGGCACGCTACCTCTACATTTACCTATGGCATTAGTTTTAAACCTCAACAATTGTTATTTAGTGCCAGCTTTGAGCATGAACATTGTATCAGGATCTCGTTTAATTCGAGATGGCTACTCATTTAAATCCGAGATAATGGTTGTTCTATTTATATGAGAGATATGTTTTATGGTCATGCTCCGCTGGTGAATGGTTTATTCTTAATGAATCTCAAGCGTAATGTTACACATATTCATAGTGTGAATACCAAAAGATGTAAGGTTGATAATGATAGTCCCACATACTTGTGGCACAGCCGCCTTGGTCACATAGGTGTCAAACACATGAAGAAGCTCCATGCAGATGGACTTTTGGAGTCTCTTGATTACGAATCATTTGACACGTGCGAACCATGCCTCATGGGTAAAATGACCAAGACTCCGTTCTCAGGAACAATGGAGCGAGCAACCAACTTATTGGAAATCATACATACTGATGTGTGCGGTCCAATGAGTGTTGAGGCTCGCGGTGGCTATCGTTATGTTCTCACCCTCACTGATGACTTGAGTAGATATGGGTATGTCTACTTAATGAAACACAAGTCTGAGACCTTTGAAAAGTTCAAGGAATTTCAGAGTGAGGTTGAGAATCAACGTCACAGAAAAATCAAGTTCTTGCGATCAGATCATGGTGGAGAACACTTGAGTCACGAATTTGGCACGCACTTAACTAAATGTGGAATAGTTTCACAACTCACGCTGCCTGGAACACCTCAGCGTAATGGTGTGTCCGAACATCGTAATCGCACTCTATTGGATATGGTGCAATCTATGATGTCTCTTACCGATCTACCGCTATCATTTTGGGGCTATGCTTTAGAGACTGCCACATTCACTTTAAATAGGGCTCCGTCGAAATCCGTTGAGACGACACTGTATGAATTGTGGTTTGGGAAGAAACCTAAGCTATTGTTTCTAAAAGTTTGGGGATGCGATGCTTATGTCAAGAAACTTCAACCTGAAAAGCTCGAACCCAAATCGGAAAAATGCGTCTTTATAGGATACCCTAAAGAAAATATTGGGTATACCTTCTACCTCAGATCCGAAGGCAAGGTATTTGTTGCCAAGAATGGATCCTTTCTAGAGAAAGAGTTTCTCTCGAAAGAAGTAAGTGGGAGGAAAGTAGAACTTGATGAAGTATTGCCTCTTGAACCAGAGAGTGGCGCAGCTCAGAAATTGTTCCTGTGGTGCCTGCACCGACTAGAGAGGAAGTTAATGATGATGATCATGAAACTTCAGATCAAGTTGCTAGTGAACTTCGTAGGTCCACAAGGACACGTTCCCCACCAGAGTGGTACGGCAACCCTGTCTTGGAAATCATGTTGTTAGACAACGGTGAACCTTCGAACTATGAAGAAGCGATGGCGGGCCCAGATTCCGACAAATGGCTAGAAGCCATGAAATCCGAGATAGGATCCATGTATGAAAACGAAGTATGGACTTTGACTGACTTGCCCGATGATCGGCGAGCCATAGAAAATAAATGGATCTTTAAGAAGAAGACAGACGCGGATGGTAATGTAACCATCTATAAAGCTCGGCTTGTTGCTAAGGGTTATCGACAAGTTCAAGGGGTTGACTACGATGAGACTTTCTCACCCGTAGCGAAGCTGAAGTCCGCCCGAATCATGTTAGCAATTGCCGCATTCTATGATTATGAGATATGGCAAATGGACGTCAAAACGGAATTCATTAATTGTTTCCTTAAGGAAGAATTGTATATGATGCAGCCGGAAGGTTTTGTCGATCCTAAGAATGCTGACAATGTGTGCAAGCTCCAACACTCGATCTATGGGCTGGTGCAAGCATCTCGGAGTTGGAACATTCATTTTGATGAGATGATTAAAGCGTTTGGGTTTACGCAGACTTATGGAGAAGCTGCATTTACAAGAAAGTGAGTGGGAGCTCTGTAGAATTTCTCATATTGTATGTGGATGACATATTGTTGATGGGAAATGATATAGAATTCTTGGAAAGTATAAAGGCCTACTTGAACAAGTGTTTTTCAATGAAGGATCTTGGAGAAGCTGCTTACATATTAGGCATCAAGATCTATAGAGATAGATCGAGACGCCTCATTGGTCTTTCACAGAATACGTACCTTGACAAGATATTGAAGAAGTTCAATATGGACCAGTCAAAGAAGGGGTTCTTGCCTATATTGCAAGGTACGAGATTGAGCACGGCTCAATGCCCGACCACGGCAGAAGATAGAGAAAAGATGAGTGTCGTCCCCTATGCCTCGGCCATAGGGTCTATCATGTATGCTATGCTGTGTACCAGACCTGATGTAAACCTTGCCATAAGTTTGGTAGGAAGGTACCAAAGTAATCCCGACATGGAACACTAGACAATGGTCAAGAATATCCTGAAGTACTTTAAGACGACTAAGGATATGTTTCTCGTTTATGGAGGTGACGAAGAGCTCGTCGTAAAGGGTTACGTCGATGCTAGCTTCGACACAGATCTGGATGACTCTAAGTCACAAACCGGATATGTGTATATTTTGAATGGTGGGGCGGTAAGCTGGTGCAGTTGCAAGCAAAGCGTCGTGGCGGGATCTACATGTGAAGAGGAGTACATGGCAGCCTCAGAGGCAGCACAAGAAGCAATCTGGGTGAAAGAGTTCATTACCGACCTAGAGTCATTCCCAATTCGTCGGGCCCGATGACTCTCTTCTGTGACAACACTGGAGCTATTGCCCTTGCCAAGGAGCCTAGGTTTCACAGGAAGACCAGGCATATCAAGCGTCGCTTCACTTCCATTCGCGAAAGTGTTCAAAATGGAGACATAGATATTTGTAAAGTACATACGGACCTGAATGTAGCAGATCCGTTGACTAAACCTCTCCATAGAGAAAAACATGATCAACACCAGAACTCTATGGGTGTTCGATTCATCACAATGTAACTAGATTATTAACTCTAGTGCAAGTGGGAGACTGTTGGAAATATGCCCTAGAGGCAATAATAAAATGGTTATTATTATATTTCCTTGTTCATGATAATTGTCTATTGTTCATTCTATAATTGTGTTATCCGGAAATCGTAATACATGTGTGAATACATAGACCACAACACGTCCCTAGTGAGCCTCTAGTTGACTAGCTCGTTGATCAAAAGATAGTCATGGTTTCCTGACTATGGACATTGGATTTCATTGATAACGGGATCACATCATTAGGAGAATGGTGTGATGGACAAGACCCAATCCTAAGCATAGCTCAAAGATCGTGTAGTTCGTTTGCTATAGCTTTTCCGAATGTCAAGTATCATTTCCTTAGACCATGAGATTGTGCAACTCCCGGATACCGTAGGAGTGCTTTGGGTGTGCCAAACGTCACAACTTAACTGGGTGACTATAAAGGTGCACTACGGGTACCTCCGAAAGTGTCTGTTGGGTTGGCACGAATCGAGACTGGGATTTGTCATTCCGTATGACGGAGAGGTATCTCTGGGCCCACTCGGTAATGCATCATCATAATGAGCTCAATGTAACCAAGTGATTGATCACGGGATCATGCATTACGGTACGAGTAAAGTGACTTGACGGTGACGAGATTGAACGAGGTATTGGGATACCGACGATCGAGTCTCGGGCGAGTAACGTACCGATTGACAAAGGGAATTGTATATGGGATTGATTGAATCCTCGACATCGTGGTTCATCCGATGAGATCATCGAGGAGCATGTGGGATCCAACATGGGTATCCAGATCCCGCTGTTGGTTATTGACCGGAGAGTTGTCTCGGTCGTGTCTGCGTGTCTCCCGAACCCGTAGGGTCTACACACTTAAGGTTCGGTGACGCTAGGGTTGTTGAGATATTAGTATGTGGTAACCCGAAAGTTGTTTGGAGTCCCGAATGAGATCCCGGACGTCATGAGGAGTTCCGGAATGGTCCGGAGGTGAAGAATTATATATAGGAAGTCCAGTTTCGGCCATCGGGAAAGTTTCGGGACCACCGGTATTGTACCGGGACCACCGGAATGGTCCCGGGGGTCCACCGGGTGGGGCCACCTATCCCGGAGGGCCCCATGGGCTGAAGTGGGGAAGGGAACCTGCCCCTGATGGGCTGGTGCGCCGCCCTTTGGCCTCCCATTGCGCCTAGGGTTGGAAACACTAGGGGTGGGGGGCGCCCCACTTGGCTTGGGGGGCAAGCCACCCCCTTGGCCGCCGCCCCCCTCGGAGATTGGATCTACTAGGGCTGGCGCCCCCCCTAGGGGTCCTATATATAGTGGGGGGAGGGAGGGCAGCCGCACCCTAGCCCCTGGCGCCTCCCTCTCCCTCCCGTGACACCTCTCCCTCTCGTTGAGCTTGGCAAAGCCCTGCCAAGATCTCTGTTGGAAAAGGCAGTGCCTAGGAGGCGCTTAGGCACGCTTAGGCGCTAGGCGATGGCCTAACGCCTCGCCTAGGGCATAAGCGGAAGTCTAGGCAGGGAAAGCAAAACAATTTCTACCAAAGTGAGAAAGCATGCCATATTGCACTATTATGCCAAACATGTCATATTTTAGTGGCGGTAGATCATAGTTAACTTATTTATATGTCCTGAATTAATATACTAAGAGGCGATTTCCTATGCATGGTTGTAGCTACGCATGCATGGTGGCAGCTACAATGCCCTTTGGCATAAATGTCTTTTTATATATATGTGGTGTCGGATTTATTATGGCATGGGCACAAGTGCATTTTTGTTGTATATAAATGACTTTTCCTTACTTCTCCTTGTCTTTTTTATTACCCCGTTGACACAAGTGCCTTTTCATTGTGTAGAAAGGGCCTTTTCTCACTCCTCTCGGTCTTTTTGCTTGCCTTTTTGGCATAATTGGCTGTGTGCGAGTCTGGTTGGTCCAAAGTCACAATATTTGTGTCATAGAGTTATTTTTCACAGTCCAAAATATTTTATCAAAATAATTAGAGATAAAAATTGGGGCCGTGCATAGCTACCACCATGGGTAGTAGATTATTTATGTTAATATAATACACATCTAATGACCGCAGATACACCTGATAGTAAAAATTATATTACCACCTAGGACGCACCTAGGACGCTTAAGCACCACCTAGGCACTAGGCGAAGGCCAACCGCCTCGCTTACGCCTACCGCTTTTCCCATCCTTGGCCGAGATCGCCGTTGCTTCCACCTCCATGCCGTCGTGCTGCTGGATCTCCATCAACCACTCCTTCCCCCTTGCTGGATCAAGAAGGAGGAGACGTCTTCCCAACCGTACGTGTGTTGAACGCGGAGGTGCCGTCCGTTCGGCGCTAGGGCATCGGTGATTTGGATCACGACGAGTATGACTCCATCAACCCCGTTCTCTTGAACGCTTCCACTCGCAATCTACAAGGGTATGTAGATGCACTCCCCTCTCTCTCGTTGCTAGATGACTCCATAGATTGATCTTGGTGATGCGTAGAAAATTTTAAAATTATGCTACGTTCCCCAACGCTATAAGAGGGGCTGAGCAAAGCGGAAACATAGCCAAACAACGGTTTGCTAGGACAAGGTGGGTTAGAGGTTTGACATGGCAATATGTGAGGAATGATAAGCAAGTGGTAGGTATCGTAGTATAGGCATAGCAAAAGAGCGAGCATCTAGCAAGCAAAGATAGAAGTGATTTCGAGGGTATGGTCATCTTGCCTGCAAAGTTCTTTGAGTTGACTTGATCCTCGTAAGCGTACTCAACGGGCTCCTCGATCATGTACTCGTCTCCTGGCTCTACCCAAAGCAAGAACAACAAGCAAAGGGAGACACAATCAACCACGTGCAATGCACAAACAACATGATGCAAAACATGTCATGAGATGCGGGATGGGGTATGTGGTGCATATGCATGATTCGGAAAGGAATGATTGAACCTGGCCGCAACTTGGAAATCCAAGAGTGCCACTGGAAAGAGGAGTTGATTTAGGTCGAAATCAATATAAATATCACCGGAATCGGATGCACGGTTTGGAAAAGACAAGCAAAACAAATATGGCACCGGTCTGCGATTAACCGCACAAGACCATCTAAATACATCAAGAACAACCTGCTACAGCACTCTAACATAGAAACAAAATACATGGCAGGGATCCTCTCAAGATGCTTGACAAAAGATGAACACTGAGCTACGGCTAATTCACTCAATAGCAGGTCCAAACAAGCATGGCAAAAGTGCAAAAGATAACACGTTTCAGACTTGGTGAAAATAACATCAAGTCAGGAATTTATCATCAGGAAGCAATGTTTAGAGCAAGGTAACAACATGCTATAGGAACATATCATGGCAAAGCAAGGCATGGCATGAAGCTACTCAAAGCATACAACAAAAGTCCCTTACTGACCATAAGCCAAAAGGGATCAGAAAATACAATGGCAACCATGTGAACATAGCAATTATCGTTAACAGATTCAGACTTAGTAGAAAACTGGAACATGGCAAAATAGATAACAAGTAGGCATGTTTACGAGCTCGACGCACTCACCACAAGGCATTGCATAACAAACTAAGCATACACCCAGCAAGTTGACATGGCATAGAAGCTAGACATGGCAAGAACAACATCATAGCATGCATGTATCAACTACAACAAGCTCGGCAAATTGCTAAACATGTTAACCATCTGCCAGGAGCATTTTATAGCAAAAGTAGAGCTCGATTGCTCAAGCTAGGGTGCTCCATAAATGCAAACAAAGACATTGATGGATAGAGCACCACAATATCTACAAAACATCCTTACTGATCATGCTCAAAAGATGCACGGATCACTTGGTAGCAACATGAACATATGGCATAAAAATAATGACAGGGCAGAGACTTAGAATATTTCGAAGTCCCTAAAATCAGTAACAATAAGTAAGCTACTTTGCATGCTTGTGCTAGTCACCACAGAGATCACAAAAATACATGGCATAACCCCTGTAAAGATAGCATGGCATATTTCAAAACACATGTGAGCTCAAGATCATAGCATGCACACATTAATCATGGCAAAAATGACAAAAGTGCATTTGCTGATAATAATCTGAAACTAACATCACATATCCCTCTTCCAACAACATTTCGGGCATCAAGATGAGCTCAAATAAATATGATGCAATGAGATGAAATGAAGTACTCGCCGAGATGAACATTTCGATATGCTACATGCACGAATCGGAGCAACGTTTGCAGAGTTATGAGCTGACGAAGTATGCAAAATAATTAGGGTTAGGAGGGAAAAAGTCAACCACGCGGATCTCAGATCCAGATCGGGCACTGTAGCTGCGCGGAGTTCGAGGATCGCCGGCTCGAACTTCGAGGTCGCCGGAAACGTCGGGGATCACCGGATCCGGTGCGGGGACGGTGAGGGACGCCGCGGTGGTGGCCGGCGCCGAAGTAGGGCGGTGTTGGGCGGCTCCGGTGGCGTCGGTGGGAGGCGGCGGAGGATGAACGCGGCGGCCGGAACGCCTCGGCTGTAACACCCCTGATATGATTTTTCCCAATATGTAATCCAACTCTTGCCGTTTCCGGCCTTAAGTTATTTTATTTTCTTGGGTTCGGGTCTTTGTCTCCGTGTGTGGTTCTCGTTGTCATGCATCTCATATCATGTCATCATGTGCATTGCATTTGCATACGTGTTCATCTCATGCATTCGAGCTTTTTCCCCGTTGTCCGTTTTGCATTCCAGCGCTTCTTTCTCCTCCGATGGTCATTTCTACCTTTCTTTCGTGTGTGGGGATTAAACATTTCTGGATTGGACCGAGACTTGCCAAGCGGCCTTGGTTTACTAGCGGTAGACCGCCTGTCAAGTTTCGTGCCATTTGGACTTCGTTTGATGCTCCAACGGTTAACCGAGGGACCGAAAAGGCCTCGTGTGTGTTGCAGCCCAACACCCCTCCAATTTGGCCCAAAACCCACCAAAACCTTCTCCATCATCTAGAGCGTTCGAGCACGATCGCGTGGCCGAAAACTGCACCTCATTTGGACACTCCTAGCTCCCTCTACCTCTATATATAGACCCGCTTCTCAAAATTCGGATATCTCCCCCAAAACCCTAGCCCTCTTCTTCCACCGTGCGCCGGACAACGTCCGCCGGCGCCAGACGTGTCCGCTGCACCCGCCGCCGACACGTGGCGCGCTGCCATTCGCCGCCGCCTTCGCACCCCAC
>NC_057806.1:199096763-199106087 GCF_018294505.1 Triticum aestivum
AGGCCTCGGCGACCGCGCCGACCCCGGCCATCGCCGGACCGCGCCGCCCGGCGTCTCCCTCCGGCCACTGGCGCTACGGATCCGGCTCCCTACTTCCTCCTCCGGCGAGCTACAGTGTTTTCCGGCGAACCTCGTAAAGCGTGCCACCGGATCCAGATCTGGAGATTGGATCGGTTGACTTTTTTTGCCCGAAACCCTAATTATTTGCTCATGTTCATCATGTCGTAACTTTGCACTCGTAACTCTGTTTTGGGCATATAGCATATCAAAATGTTCATCTCAGAGAGTACATCATTTCATCTCATTGCATCATTTTCATTTGAGTTCATCTTGATGCTCGAAATGCTGTTAGAAGTATGCTATTTGAGATATTGTTAGATCAGATGCTCCAATTAGATATTTGTCATTTTTGCCATGATTAATGTGTGCATGATATGCCCATGAGCTCTACATGTGTTTTGTTATATGTTTTTCCATCTTTCCAGATGTGCAACCCATGTATTTTTGTGATGTGTGTGGTGACTAGCACAATGCTTGCAAAGTGGTGCATTCGTTAATGCTGATTTCAGGGACTTAGCATTTCCTTGGACTGTTTATCTCTTTATGTCATATGTTCATGTTGTTTCCTAGTGATCAGTGCCTCTTTTGAGGATGATCAGTAAGGATGTTTTGTTAATCTTGTAGTGCTCTATCCATCCATGTCTTTATTTGCAATTATGGAGCACCCTAGCTTGAGTCAATCGAGCTCTACTTTTGCTATTTCGTGAATCTGGGCAGATTGTCTACTTGTTAGCGATTTTGCCGAGGATGTTGTAGTTGATCCGTGCATGCTATGTTATTGTTCTTGCCATGTCTAGCTTGTATTTTGTGTATTCTTGATGGGTGTATGCTTAGTTTGTCATGACTTGCTATGTAGTGAGTGCATCGAGCTCGTAAACATGCCTACTTGATATCTGTTTCAGCATGCTCCAGTTTTCACCAAGTCTGTGATCTGATTATGTTTTGCCATGTTCACATGCTTGCAAATGTATTTTCTGATCCCTTTTAGCTCAAGGTCACTAAGGGACTTTTGTTAAGCTCTTTGAGTAGCTCCATGCCATGCTTTACTTTGGCATGTTTAGGTCCTGTAGCATATTGGTTTCATGCTCCAAAGAGTGCTATCTGATCTGAAATTCCAGACTAGTGTTAATTTCACTAAGTCTGAGATCTGTTTGCTAAATGCATTTTTGCCATGCATGTTTGAACCTGTTAATGGATGAATTGGCTGTAGCTCAGTGCTAGTCTTTTGTTAAGCATCATGAATGGATCCCTGCCATGTATTTTGATGCCATGTTTGGGTGCTATAGCATATTCATCTTGCTGCATTTAGATGGCTACTTGATGTAAATTGCAGAACGTGGTCATATTTGAATTGCTTGCCATTTTCAAACCGTAACTCCGATTCCGGCGTTCTTTATATCGTTTTCAAGCGATTTCATCTAATCTTTCCAATGGCACACTTGGATTCCCAAGTTGAGTCCAGGTTCATGCATTCCTTGTCAAATCTTGCATATGCATCACATTTTGCATCCCGCATAGCATACCATGTTTGCATCTTATTGTTTGAGCTTGCACGTGGTTGATTGTGTCCTTGTTGCTTGTTTGTCTTGTTTGGGTAGAGCCGGGAGAAGATTTCGCTAACGAGGAGCCCGTTGAGTTTGCTTTCGAGGATCCAGTCTACTCTGACAACTTGGCAGGCAAGATGATCATACCCTCGAAATCACTACTATATTTACTATGCTAGATGCTTGCTCTTTTGCTATGCCTATGCTACGATGCCTACCACTTGCTTATCATGCCTCCCAAATTGCCATGTCAAACCTCTAACCCACCATGTCCTAGCAAATCGTTGATTGGCTATGTTACCGCTTTGCTCAGCCCCTCTTATAGCGTTGCTAGTTGCAGGTGATGATTGGAGACCGTTCCTTGTTGGAACATTATTTACTTGTTGGGATATCATTATATTGCCATGTTATCTTAATGCATTTATATACTTGGTAAAGGGTGTAAGTCTCGGCCTCTCGCCTCGTGTTTTGTTCCACTCTTGCCACCCTAGTTTCTGTCATATCGGTGTTATGTTCCCGGATTTTGCGTTCCTTACGCGGTTGGGTTATAATGGGAACCCCTTGATAGTTCGCCTTGATTAAAGCTTTTCCAGCAATGCCCAACCTTGGTTTTACCATTTGCCACCTAGCCTCTTTTTCCCTTGGGTTTCCGGAGCCCGCGGGTCATCTTATTTTAACCCCCCCCCCCCGGGCCAGTGCTCCTCTGAGTGTTGGTCCTCTTGTCAGCTGCCGGTGGCCACCAGGGGCAACTCTGGGCTGGCCTACCCGTACCTAGGACAATCTGAGTGTCCCCTGAGAAAGAGATATGTGCAGCTCCTATCGGCATTTGTCGGCACATTCAGGCGATGTTGCTGGATTGGTTTTAACTTGTCGAAGTGTCTTGAAGAACCGGGATACCGAGTCTGATCGGAACGTCTCGGGAGGAGGTCTATTCCTTCGTTGACCATGAGAGCTTGTCATGGGCTAAGTTGGGACTCCCCTGCAGGGATTTGAACTTTCGAAAGTCGTGCCCGTGGTTACGGGTAGATGGGAATTTGTTAATTTCTAGTTGTAGATAACTTGAACCTTAACTTAATTAAAAGGACTCAACTGTGTGAGTTACCGTGATGGTCTCTTCTCGGTGGAGTCCGGGAAGTGAACACGGTGTTGGAGTAATGCTTGTCGCAGGATGCCCTCTAGTTACTCGCTCGCGCTTTGCTTCCTCTTCTCGCTCTCTTTTGCGAACAGGATAGCCACCATATATGCTAGTCGCTTGCTGCAGCTCCACATAATTGCCTTGCCTTTCCTATTAAGCTTAAATACTCTTGATCGCGAGGGTGCAAGATTGCTGAGTCCCTGTGGCTAACAGATTACTATTCAACTAGATGCAGGGCCTGATGATTCCGTTTCAGATGATGCGCTTGAGCTCAAGTGGGAGTTCGACGAGGACTCACGCAGATACTACGTGTCTTTCCCTGATGATCAGTAGTGGTGCCCAGTTGGGGTGATCGGGACCGTGTCGCATGTTGTGTTGTCTTTTATTTTGGCGCCGTAGTCGGGCCATGAGTGTTTGAATGTTGTAATGCTATTTATGTACTTGATTGACGTGGCGAGTGTAAGCCAACTATGTATCTCCCCTTTATTATCTATATTACATGGGATGTTGTGAAGATTGCCTAACTTGCGACATTGCTTTCAATGCGGTTATGTCTCTAAGTCGTGCCTCGACACGTGGGAGCTATAGCCGCATCGAGGGCGTTACAAGTTGGTATCAGAGCCTTCCCCGACCTTAGGAGCCCACATTGCTTGATCGTTTTTAGCAGCCGTTGTTGAGTCTAGAAAAATGTTTTGAGTCATTTAGGAATTATATATGGGAGAATTTAGGAATTCTTTTTACTTCCCAGTCTCCTCATCGCTCTGGTAAGGCATCCTGACGTAGAGTTTTGACTCTTCTCTTCTCAAATTTCACTAAAAAAATTTAGGATCACGCTGGTATCTTGGAATCGTTCCGATGGTTTTATGACGAGAACATTGTTCTTGGTGCCTCCTGTCTTTAGGGGTTGTGGCAGTGTCCCGGGGAGTTGAGCTCTGAGGTGTTGTCGTCACAATTTTATCGTTGCAGTTCTGGAATACCTGAGTTTAGTACGCCGACATCGAAAATCTCTTTTATGCAGTTCGTTGGTGAGATAACCTCGACGCCACCCAGTACTGGGGCGGGAGTTCGGGAGTATCGCCATAACTCACATAACGGATGCTTTTCGAAGGTTGAGGTAGATGGTTTGCGAAGTTTTCTCGATTATGTGTTGAAGGATGGATACAGCTGGATGTAGGATTTGCTAGTTTTGGGTGAGATTACATAACCGGAAAGGTTCGGGAGTTTCATAGGTGGGAATTCTTGTAGTTCTAGCTCTTCTTCCACGGATATTTGGTTTGAGATTGGGATTTCTTACCGAGTATTCGTTCTTGATCCGTACCTTGTTGATTTATTCCTCTACCTAAATTCTAAGTGGCTTCTCAATCTATGGATATTAGACCATTTCAAGAGGAATGCATTCGTTCTTATGTTCGGATGTGAAGACTTTATGTTGCAATTTTCATTCCGTTGGATTCAGCTTCAATATTTGTCTATGAATGTGCTAATGGTTGTCACCCTCTTTTAGGATGGCTCCTGCTAAGAGCACCAATCAGAATCAGAATCAGGCTCCGCCACCACCTCCACCTCCTCCGGAGGCATGGCAAGCTGTGATGGCCGCAACCAATGCAAACACACAGTTGATCATGCAAATTCTTCAAGAGCGCAATCAAGTGAACCAAGGCAACCAAGGCAACAATCAGAATCACTTTGCTACACTCAGCCAGTTCCTTGCTAATGGGCCAAAGACTTTTAGAAATTGTGTTGAGGCAACTGATGCTGACGATTGGCTCGTGGATCTGTGCAAGCATTTCGAGTGCAGTAACGTCAGGCTTGAGGACTTTGTCAAGTTCGCTTCCTTCCAACTCAAAGACCAACCTACAGAATGGTTCCAGTAGTACAAGGATTCCAGAGGAGGCCATGTGATTACTTGGGATGAATTCCGTCAAGACTTTAAAGCGCACCATTTCCCTCAGAGCGTGGTTGAAAGCAAGCATGAGGAATTCCAAAACCTGAAGCAAGGCTCTTTGTCTGTCTATGACTACAACAAGTTGTTTCAGAAGCTCGCCCGCTTTGCTAAGCAGGACGTCCCTGATGAGAAGAGCATCATATACCAGTTCAGGGGTGGTCTCAGAGAAGAAATCCAGCTAGCTCTTGTTCTCTTCGAGCCCTTGAGGTACGATGAGTTCTACAACATGGCATTGAAGCAAGAGGCCGCTCAACTGAGGTGTGATGCTTCCAAGAAGCGAGTCAGAGATGCTACTCCTTCTTTCTCTACTCAAGTGGCCAAGCAGCAGAAGTATTGGCTTCCTCCTCCTCCGTTTCGTCAGCCGTATCAGAAGAGAAAAGGTGGCAGTGGATCTTCCCACCCACCCAACCCTGGTTTTTAGAACAAGACTTCGTCTCAAGCTCCAAGATCGAGTGCTCAGTATCACCGTCCGCTTTTAGAGGTCACGTGCAACAAGTGCCAACAGAAGGGTCACTATGCCAACAAATGCTTCAATCAGAGGCGTCTTCCTCCTCCTCCTGTGAGATCGGCAAGTACAACTGTGGTCAAGCATAACCCCAAGCACGCCAAGGTCAACTTGATGAACGTAGCTCAGGCAGAGGACTCGTCAGATGTCATCATGGGTAACCTTCCTGTTAATGATATTCCAGCTAAAGTTCTTTTTGACACTGGTGCATCACATTGTTTCATCTCGAGACCGTTTACATCTAGGCATGAATTGATTTCACAAGTTTTGCCTAGTCAGTTAGCAGTTGTCTCTCCCGGTAAGCGCATGCATGCTAACTCCATCGTTCCGGATGTTACTATCACGTTGGGCGACTACAAGTTTCTGGCTTCTCCAACGGTTCTTGGTGACTCAGATATTGATCTTATTCTCGGGATGGATTGGCTTTCTAAGCACAAGGCCCAGCTTGATTGTGCAGCCAGGCAGATTCAATTGACTCATTCGTCTAAGGATGTAATTGTCTTTGATGCTCGTGATGATACCATCCGTCTATTTTCTCTCAATGAGAAGGGTGAACTGGATGCTATTTCGCAGATTCCAGTCGTTTGCGAATATCAAGACGTCTTTCCAGAAGAGCTTCCAGGAATGCCTCCGCACCGCCCAGTTGAATTCGTCATCGATCTTGAGCCTGGCACGGAACCAGTGTGCAAGCGTCCTTACAAGCTCGGACCTGAAGAGTTGAAGGAGCTGAAGAAGCAACTCGATATTCAAGAGAGAATGGGTCTCATCCGGCATAGTTCTTCTCCGTGGGGTTGTGGTGTTCTTTTTGTGAAGAAGAAGGATGGAACGGACCGACTTTGTGTTGATTACCGTCCATTGAACAAGAAGACCATCAAGAACAAATACCCACTTCCCAACATCAACGAGCTGTTTGAACAACTCAATGGTGCCCAAGTATTCTCCAAGATTGATCTCCGTATGGGTTATCATCAGATTCGAATCCGTGAGCAAGATATTCCCAAGACAGCTTTCAGGACAAGCTATGGTTCATATGAGTACAATGTCATGTCTTTTGGCCTCGTCAACGCTCCTCCGACTTTCTCTCGCATGATGAACTTCATCTTCAACGCCTACACCAATGACTTCGTTTTGGTCTATCTCGACGACATTCTGGTTTTCTCGAAGAACAAGGAAGATCATGCCAAGCACTTGCGTTTGGTACTCGATAAGCTCAGAGAACACCAGTTCTACGCTAAGTTCTCCAAATGCGAATTTTGGCTCGATGAGGTTCTTTATCTTGGTCATATCATCTCTGCCAAGGGCATTGCGGTGAATCCTGAGAAGGTGTCTGCAATTGTGAATTGGGAACCACCTCAGAACGTGAAGCAACTCCGTAGCTTCCTCGGTCTCGCAAGCTACTGTCGAAGATTCATTGAAAACTTTTCTAAGATCGTGAAGCCTCTCACAAATCTTCTCCAGAAGCACATCAGGTACGTTTGGTCTCCGGAGTGTGACATTGCTTTCAACACTTTGAAAGAGAAATTGGTCACCGCTCCAGTTCTGACTCCGCCTGATGAATCCAAGCCGTACGAGGTCTTTTTTGATGCCTCTCTCCAAGGTCTCGGTGCAGTGTTGATGCAAGAGAAGAAAGTTGTGGCTTATACCTCTCGCTAGTTGAAGCCTAACAAGAAGAACTACCCCACTCATGACCCCGAGTTGGCGGCAGTTGTGCATGCTCTTTTGACTTCAAGACATCTCTTATTGGGAAGAAAAGTGGACATTTTCACTGATCACAAGAGTCTCAAGTACATCTTCACTCAGCCTAATCTCAACCTCAGGCAGACTCGATGGGTCGAAATGATTCAAGAGTATAATCCGAGTATCGAGTATACTCCAGGCAAGGCCAATATGATTGCTGACGCATTGAGCAGGAAGGCTTACTGCAACAGTCTTATTCTCAAGCCTTATCAACCCGAGCTTTGTGAAGCTTTCCACAAACTTAATCTGCAAGTTGTTCCTCAAGGTTTCCTCGCCAACCTTCAAGTCTCTCCTACCTTGGAAGACTAGATTCGCCAAGCCCAGCTTCTTGATGCTATGGTGAAAAAGGTGAAGCTTGGGATTGCCAAGAGCCAACCCAAGTACAAGTGCTACCACCTTGATGACAAGGACACTCTCTTCTTCGAGGATTGTATTGTTGTGCCCAAAGGTGATCTTCGTAGGGTTATCATGAACGAGGCTCACAATTCTCTCCTCTCCATTCACCCTGGGAGCACGAAGATGTATCAGGACCTCAAGCAGGCTTATTGGTGGACTCGAATGAAGCGCGAGATTGCTCAGTTCGTGAATGAATGTGATGTCTGCAGAAGAGTGAAGGCAGAACACCAAAGGCCAGCGGGTCTCCTCCAACCTCTTGCCATTCCAGAATGGAAGTTTGACCACATTGAGATGGACTTCGTGACTGGGTTTCCAAAGTCCAAACGTGGCAATGATGCTATATTCGTTGTCATCGACAAACTCACTAAAGTGGCTCACTTTCTGCCTATCAAAGAGTTTATCACTGCAGCTCAATTGGCGGAGCTCTATACCTCTCGAATTGTCTCTCTGCACGGTATTCCTCAAGTGATCTCTTCGGACCATGGCAGCATCTCTACCTCCAAGTTTTGGGATTCTTTTCAGAAGGCCATGGGCACCAACATCCGCTTCAGCACAGCTTTCCATCCTCAAACTAGTGGTCAAGTCGAGCGTGTCAACCAGATTCTTGAAGATATGCTCACGGCTTGTGTGATCTCCTTCGGCATGAAGTGGGAGGATTGTCTTCCATATGCTGAATTCTCCTACAACAACAATTTTCAAGCAAGTTCGGGCAAGGCCCCATTTGAAATCCTGTATGGCAGGAAGTGCCGTACCCCTCTCAACTGGTCTGAAACCAGTGAACGTCAGCTTCTCGGCAATGACTTAATCACAGAGGTAGAGGAGATGTGCAAAGTCATTCGAGATAACCTGAAAGCAGCCCAATCCCGCCAGAAGAGCTACTATGATAGTAAGCACCGTGATTTGGCTTTCGAGATCGGAGATCATGTTTACCTCCGTGTCTCTCCTATGAAAGGTACTCTTCATTTTGGTATCAAAGGAATCTTGCCCCTAGATATGTGGGACCTTTCAAGATTGTCAGCAAGAGAGGCGATCTCGCCTATCAACTCGAGCTTCCTTCAAACTTTGCAAATGTGCATGACGTGTTCCATGTCTCTCGGCTCCGAAAGTGCTTCAAGACTCCTGACCACACCATCAACTTCGAGGACATTGAGCTCCAAGAAGATCTCTCATATCGTGAGCACCCCGTTGCTATTCTTGAAGAGACTGAACGCAAGACTCGCAACAAGTCAATCAAATTCCTCAAAGTCAAGTGGTCACACCATTCCGACCATGAAGCTACCTGGGAACGCGAGGATCACCTCCGTTCTGAGTACCCGGCGTTCTTTCAGTCCTAGATCTCGTGACGAGATCCTTTCGTAGTGGTGGAGTGTTGTAACACCCCGGATATGATTTTTCCCAATATGTAATCCAACTCTTGCCGTTTCCGGACTTAAGTTATTTTATTTTCTCGGGTTCGGGTCTTTGTCTCCGTGTGTTGTTATCGTTGTCATGCATCTCACATCATGTCATCATGTGCATTGCATTTCCATATGTGTTCATCTCATGCATTCGAGCTTTTTCCCCGTTGTCCGTTTTGCATTCCGGCGCTTCATTCTCCTTCGATGGTCATTTCTACATTTCTTTCGTGTGTGGGGATTAAACATTTCCGGATTGGACCGAGACTGGCCAAGCGGCCTTGGTTTACTACCGGTAGACCGCCTGTCAGGTTTCGTACCATTTGGACTTTGTTTGATGCACCAACGGTTAACCGAGGGACCGAAAAGGCCTTGTGTGTGTTGCAGCCCAACACCCCTCCAATTTGGCCCAAAACCCACCAAAACCTTCTCCATCATCTAGAGCGTTCAATCACGATCACGTGGCCGAAAACCGCACCTCATTTGGACACTCCTAGCTCCCTCTACCTCTATATATAGACCCCCTTCTCAAAATTCGGATCTCTCCCCCGAAACCCTAGCCCTCTTCTTCCTCCGTGCGCCGGACAAAGTCCGCCGGCGCCGGACGT
>NC_057806.1:199106511-199108712 GCF_018294505.1 Triticum aestivum
GCCGCAGGCCTCGGCGATCGCGCCGACCCCGGCCATCGCCGGCCCGCGCCGCCCGGTGTCTCCCTCCGGCCACCGGTGCTACGGATCCGGCTCCCTACTTCCTCCTCCGGCGAGCTACAGTGTTTTCCGGTGAACCTCGTAAAGCGTGCCACCGGATCCAGATCTGGAGATTGGATCGGTTGACTTTTTTTGCCCGAAACCCTAATTATTTGCTCATGTTCATCATGTCGTAACTTTGCACTCGTAACTCCATTATAGCATATCAAAATGTTCATCTTAGAGAGTACATCATTTCATCTCATTGCATAATTTTCATTTGAGTTCATCTTGATGCCCGAAATTCTGTTAGAAGTATGCTATTTGAGATATTGTCAGATCTGCTGCTCCAATTAGATATTTGTCATTTTTGCCATGATTAATGTGTACATGATATGCCCATGAGCTCTACATGTGTTTTGTTATATGTTTTGCCATCTTTCCCGAGGTGCAACCCATGTATTTTTGTGATGTTTGTGGTGACTAACACAATGCTTGCAAAGTGGTGCATTCGTTAATGCTGATTTCAGGGGCTTAGCATTTCAGGGACTGTTTATCTCTTTATGCCATATGTTCATGTTGTTTCCTAGTGATCCGTGCCTCTTTTGAGGATGATCAGTAAGGATGTTTTGTTAATCTTGTAGTGCTCTATCCATCCATGTCTTTGTTTGCAATTATGGAGCACCCTAGCTTGAGTCAATCGAGCTCTACTTTTGCTATTTCGTGAATCTGGGCAGATTGTCTACTTGTTAGCGATTTTGCCGAGGATGTTGTAGTTGATCCGTGCATGCTATGTTATTGTTATTACCATGTCTAGCTTGTATTTTGTGTATTCTTGATGGGTGTATGCTTAGTTTGTCATGACTTGCTCTGTAGTGAGTGCATCGAGCTCGTAAACATGCCTACTTGATATCTGTTTCAGCATGCTCCAGTTTTCAGTAAGTCTGTGATCTGATTATGTTTTTGCCATGTTCACATGCTTGCAAATGTATTTTCTGATCCCTTTTGGCTCAAGGTCACTAAGGGACTTTTGTTAACCTCTTTGAGTATCTCCATGCCATGCTTTATTTTGCCATGTTCATGTCCCGTAGCATATTGTTTTCATGCTCCAAAGAGTGTTATCTGATCTGAAATTCCAGACTACTGTTAATTTCACCAAGTCTGAGATTTGTTTGCTAAATGCATTTTTGCCATGCTTGTTTGAACCTGTTAATGGATGAATTGGCCGTACCTCAGTGCTAGTATTTTGTTAAGCATCATGAATGGATCCCTGCCATGTATTTTGATGTCATGTTTGGGTGTTGTAGCATATTCATCTTGCTGCATTTAGGCTACTTGCTGTAAATCGCAGAACGTGGTCATATTTGAATTGCTTGCCATTTCCAAACCGTAACTCTGATTCCGGCGTTCTTTATATCATTTTCAAGCGATTTCATCTCATCTTTCCAGTGGAACACTTGGATTCCCATGTTGAGGCCAGGTTAATGCATTCCTTGTCAAATCTTGCCTATGCATCACATTTTGCATCCCGCATAGCATACCATGTTTGCATCTTATTGTTTGAGCTTGCACGTGGTTGATTGTGTCCTTGTTGCTTGTTTGTCTTGTTTGGGTACAGCCGGGAGAAGAGTTTGCTAACGAGGAGCCCGTTGAGTTTGCTTTCGAGGATCCAATCTACTCTGACAACTTGGCAGGCAAGATGATCATACCCTCGAAATCACTACTATCTTTGCTATGCTAGATGCTCGCTCTTTTGCTATGCCTATGCTATGATGCCTACCACTTGCTTATCATGCCTCCCAAATTGCCATGTCAAACCTCTAACCCACCATGTCCTAGCAAACTGTTGATTGGCTATGTTACCGCTTTGCTCAGCCCCTCTTATAGCGTTACTAGTTGCAGGTGAAGATTGGAGACCGTTCCTTGTTGGAACATTATTTACTTGTTGGAATATCATCATATTGCCATGTTATCTTAATGCATCTATATACTTGGTAAAGGGTGGGCTCGGCCTCTCGCCTCGTGTTTTGTTCCACTCTTGCCGCCCTAGTTTCCGTCATATCGGTGCTATGTTCCCGGATTTTGCGTTCCTTACGCGGTTGGGTTATAATGGGAACCCCTTGATAGTTCGCCTTGATTAAAACTTTTCCAGCAATGCCCAACCT
>NC_057806.1:199108962-199120385 GCF_018294505.1 Triticum aestivum
TCAGCTGCCGGTGGCCACCAGGGGCTACTCTGGGCTGGCCTACCCGTACCTAGGACAATCTGAGTGTGCCCTGAGAAAGAGATATGTGCATCTCCTATCGGGATTTGTCGGCACATTCGGGCGGTGTTGCTGGATTGGTTTTAACTTGTTGAAGTGTCTTGAAGAACCGGGATACCGAGTCTGATTGGAACGTCTCGGGAGGAGGTCTATTCCTTCGTTAACCGTGAGAGCTTGTCATGGGCTAAGTTGGGTCTCCCCTGCAGGGATTTGAACTTTTGAAAGCCGTTCCCGCGGTTATGGGCAGATGGGAATTTGTTAATGTCCGGTTGTAGATAACTTGAACCTTAACTTAATTAAAAGGAATCAACTGTGTGAGTTACCGTGATGGTCTCTTCTCGGCGGAGTCCGAGAAGTGAACACGGTGTTGGAGTAATGCTTGCCGCAGGATGCCCTCTAGTTACTCGCTCACGCTTTGCCTCCTCTTGTCGCTCTCTTTTGCGAACGGGATAGCCACCATATATGCTAGTCGCTTGCTGCAGCTCCACATAATTGCCTTGCCTTTCCTATTAAGCATAAATAGTCTTGATCGCGAGGGTGCGAGATTGCTGAGTCCCTGTGGCTCATAGATTACTATTAAACCAGATGCAGGGCCTGACGATTCTGTTCCAGATGACGCGCTTGAGCTCAAGTGGGAGTTCGACGAGGACTCACGCAGATACTACGTGTCTTTCCCTGATGATCAGTAGTGGTGCCCAGTTGGGGTGATGGGGACCGTGTCGCATGTTGGGTTGTCTTTTATTTTGGCGCCGTAGTCGGGCCATGAGTGTTTGAATGTTGTAATGCTATTTATGTACTTGATTGACGTGGCGAGTGTAAGCCAACTATGTATCTCCCCTTTATTATCTATATTACATGGGATGTTGTGAAGATGGCCTAACTTGAGACATTGCTTTCAATGCGGTTATGTCTCTGAGTCGTGCCTCGACACGTGGGAGCTATAGCCGCATCGAGGGCATTACATCGGCGGCGAGGCGGCATCGGCTGTGAGGCGGTCGCGCGGCGTGCACCAGCGCGGGAGGTGGCTAGCATCGCGAGGAGGAAGAGGAGCGGGGCGGCGATCGGCTTCGGGCCAGGGAGGGCCGGAGGCGGGCCGCGTGGGCCTCGGCGGTGGCGGGGATAGGCTGGGACATGTGGCAGGAGGAGAGTGGCTGGGGGAGCGGGGCGAACATGTCCGGCGCCTGCGGATGTTGTCCGGCGCGCGGAGAAGAAGGGAGACTAGGGTTTCGGGGAAGAGATCCGAAAATTTCGGGGAAGGTCTATATATAGAGGTAGAGGGAGCTAGGAGGCTCCAAATTGAGCACGGTTTGTGGCCACGCGATCATGATCGAACGGCCTAGATGATGAAGGGGGTTTAGGTGGGTTTTTACGCCACTTTGGAGGGGTGTTGGGCTGCAACACACACGAGGCCTTTTCGGCCCCTCGGTTAACCGTTGGAGTATCAAACGAAGTCCAAATGGCATGAAGCTTGACAGGCGGTATACCGGTAGTAAACCAAGGCCGCATGACAAGTCTTAGTCCAATCCGGGAATGTTTAACACCCGCACACGAAAAGAGGTAGAAAGGGACACCGGAGGACATAGGAGCGCCGGAATGCAAAACGAACAACGGGGAAAATGCTCAGATGCATGAGACGAACACGTATGCAAATGCAATGCACATGATGACATGATATGAGATGCATGACAAAGACAAAAGCACACGGAGACAAAAACCCGACAACGAGGAAATATCATAACTTAGTGCCGGAAAAGGCAAGAGTTGGAATACAAATATGGTAGGTTACATACGGGGTGTTACAATATATCTCGGAATGGCAATGGAAATGCCATAATAGGCAGGCATGGTAGCTGTTTTGAGGAAGGTATATGGTGGGTTTATGGTACCGGCGAAAGTTGCACGGTACTAGAGAGTGTGTATAATCCATGGACTCAACATTAGTCATAAAGAATTCACATACTTATTGCAAAAATCTATTAGTTATCGAAACAAAGTACTACGCGCATGCTCCTAGGGTGATAGATTGGTAGGAAAAGACCATCGCTCGTCCCCGACCGCCACTCATAAGGAAGACAATCAATAAATAAATCATGCTCCGACATCATCACATAACGGTTCACCATACGTGCATGCTACGGGAATCACAAACTTCAACACAAGTATCTCTCAAATTCACAACTACTCAAATAGCATGACTCTAATATTACTATGTTCATATCTCAAAACAATCATCAAGTATCAAACTTCTCATAGTATTCAATGCACTTTATATGAAAGTTTTTATTATACCCATCTTGGATGCCTACCATATTAGGACTAATTTCGTAACCAAAGCAAATTACCATGCTTTTCTAAAGGACTCTCAAAATAATATATGTGAATAATGAGAGATAAATAATTTCTATAAAATAGAACCACCACCAGGCTCTAAAAAGATATAAGTGAAGCGCTAGAGCAAAATTATCTAGCTCAAAAGATATATGTGAAGCACATAGAGTATCCTAATAAATTCCAATTCATGTGTGTCTCTCCAAAAGGGTGTGTACGGCAAGGATGATTATGGTAAACTAAAAAGCAAAGACTCAAAGCATACAAGACGCTCCAAGCAAAACACATAGCATGTGGTGAACAAAAATATAGCCTCAAGTAAAGTTACCGGTAGACGAAGACGAAAAAGCTTAGGCTTTTGGTTGTCCTTGAATTTTACCTTGGGGTGCCTTGGGCAACCCCAATCTTAGGCTCTTTCCACTCCTTATTCCAAAATCCATCAAATCTTTACCCCAAAACTTGAAAACTTCACAACACAAAACTCAATAGATAATCTCATGAGCTCTATTAGTATAAGAAAACAAACCACCACTTTAAGGTACTGTAATGTACTCATTATTTATTTATATTGGTGTTAAAACTACTGTATTCCAACTTCTCTATGGTTCATACCCCCCGATACTAGCCATAGATTCATCAAAATAAGCAAACAACACACGAAAAACAGAATCTGTCAAAAACAGAACAGTCTGTAGCAATCTGTAGGTTTCGAATACATCTGTAACTCCAAACATCCTGTGAAATTAGGACATCCTAAATAATTTCTATATTGGTCTACTTCAGTTGGAATTGGTATTTTATCGCTCTCTGGTTAAAAATGAAAATTATTCTCGTGAGCGCAAACTTTGTTTTTTACAGCAAGATCAAATAACAATCACCTAAGAAGATCCTAAAGGCTTTACTTGGCACAAACACTAACTAAAACATAAAACTACAATCATAACAGAGGATATATAGATGATTTATTTATTACTGAACAGGAACAAAAAGCAAGGAACAAAAATAAAATTGGGTTGCCTCCCAACAAGTGCTATCGTTTAACGCCCCTAGCTAGGCACAAAAGCAAGGATAGGTCTAGGTATTGTCATCTTTGGTATGCAATCCATATGTGCCTCTCATAATAGATTCATGAGGTAATTTAATTTTCTTTCTAGGAAAGTGTTCCATGCATTTCCTTAACAGAAATAGGAATCTAATATTTCCTTGTTTCATGTCAATAATTGCACCAATTATTCTAAGGAAAGGTCTACCAAGAATAATAGGACATGTAGGACTGCAATCTATATCAAGAACGATAAAATCGACGGTCACATAATTACTATTTGCAACAATAAGAACATCATTAATCCTTCCCATAGGTTTCTTAATGGTGGAATCCGCAAGATGCAAAATTAAAGAACAATCATCAAATTCACGGAAACCTAGCACATCACACAAAGTTTTTTGAATCGTGGAAACACTAGCACTCAAATCACATAAAGAATAACATTCATGATCTTTAATATTAATTTTAATTGTAGGTTCCCACTCATCATAAAGTTTTCTAGGGATAGAAACTTCTAGTTCAAGATTTTCTTTATGGGATTGCATTACAGCATCAACGATGTGTTTGGCAAAAACTTTATTTTGATCATAAGCATGATGAGAATTTAGCATGGATTTCAATAAGGAAATACAATCTATCAAAGAGCAATTATCATAATTAAATTCCTTGAAATAGAAAATAGTGGGTTCATTGCTATGTAAAGTTTTGACCTCTTCAATCCCGCTTTTATTAATTTTTGCATCAAGATCTAAAAACTCCGAATCATTGGGATGCCTTTTAACTAAAGTTGACTCACCTCCAGTCCCATCTTTATCAAGATTCATATTGTCAAACAAAGATTTAATAGGAGACACACCAATCACTTTTAGATCTTCGTCATTATTATCATGAAAACTAGAAGAACACGCTCTCACAAAGCAATCTTTTTTAGCACGTATCCTAGCGTTTCTTTCTTTGCACTCATCAATGTAAATTATCATGGATTTGAGAGACTCATTGATATCATGCTTAGGTGGAATAGATCTAAGTTTCGAAGAATCAACATTAAGAGAAATTCTATCCACGTTCCTAGCCAACTCATCAATCTTATGCAATTTTTCTTCAATCAAAGCATTGAAATTCTTTTGCAAATTCATAAATTCTTTAACACTAGTCTCAAAATAAGAGGGCATCTTATTAAAATTTCCATAAGAGTTGTTGTAGGAATTACCATAATTTTTAGAGGAATTACTAGGGAACGGCCTAGAATTAAAGTTTCCTCTATACGCGTTATTACCAAAGTTGTTCCTACCAAAAAAATTCACATCCAAGGATTCATTATTATTCTCAATCAAAGTGGATAGAGGCATATCATTAGGATCAGAAGAAACACTCTTATCATCAAACAATTTCATAAGTTCATCCATCTTTCCACTCAAAACATTAATCTCTTCTATCGCATGAACATTTTTACTAGTAGATCTTTCGGTGTGCCATTGAGAACAATTAACCATAATATTATCTAGGAGTTTAGTAGCTTCTCCTAAAGTGATTTCCATAAAGGTGCCTCCCTCGGCCGAATCTAAAAGATTTCTAGAAGCAAAAGTCAATCCAGCATAAAAATTGTGTACAATCATCCATAAATTCAAACCATGTGTAGGGCAATTACGTATCATTATTTTCATCCTCTCCCAAGCTTGTGCAACATGCTCATGATCAATTTGCTTAAAATTCATAATATCGTTTCTAAGAGAGATGATCTTAGTGGGAGGAAAATACTTAGAGATAAAAGCATCTTTGCACTTATTCCATGAATCAATGCTATTTTTACGCAAAGAAGAGAACCAAGTTTTAGCACGATCTCTAAGCGAAAATGGAAATAGCTTCAATTTAACAATATCATTATCCACATCTTTCTTCTTTCGCATATCACATATCACATAAACCATCAAAGTTGTTTAGATGGGTAGCGGCATCTTCACTAGGAAGGCCAGCAAATTGATCTTTCATGACAAGATTCAGCAAAGCAGTATTAATTTCACAAGATTCAACATCGGTAATACGAGCAATCAGAGTGCTAATAAAATCATTGTTGTTGGTATTGGTAAAGTCACATAATTTAGTGTTGTCTTGAGCCATCGTGACAAACAATCAATCCAAAACACAATCACACAAGAGGCAAGCGAATAAAATGGTAAGGTGAAGTGGGGGGAGGAAAACGAGAGGCAAATGGCAAATAATGTAATGCGAGGGATACAAGTTTGTGATGGGTACTTGGTATGTATTGGCTTGAGCGTAGATCTCCACGGTAATGGCGCCAGAAATCCTTCTTGCTACCTCTTGAGCATGCGTTGGTTTTCCCTTGAAGAGGAAAGGGTGATGCAGCAAAGTAGCGTAAGTATTTCCCTTAGTTTTTGAGAACGAAGGTATCAATCCAGTAGGAGACTACACGCAAGTCACCTAGTACCTGCAAAAAAAATAGGAACCTTGCAACCAACGCGATAAAGGGGTTGTCAATCCCTTCACGGCCACTTGCAAAAGTGAGATCTGATAAAGATAATAACATAAATATTTTTCATATAAATAGTGAACTAGAATTGTAGATCGGAATCTTATATGATGTAAAGTAGACCCGGGGGCCATAGGTTTCACTAGTAGCTTCTCTCAAGATAGCATAAATTATGGTGGGTGAACAAATTACTGCCGAGCAATTGATAGAAAAGCTCATAGTTATGATGATATCTAGGCATGATCATGAATATAGGCATGACGTCCGTGTCAAGTAGGCCGAAACGATTCTGCATCTACTACTATTACTCCACACATTGACTGCTATCGATCATGCATCTAGAGTATTAAGTTCATAAGAACATAGTAATGCATTTGGCAAGATGACATGATGTAGAGGGATAAACTTGAGCAATATGATATAAACCCTATCTTTTTATCCTCGATGGCAACAATACAATACGTGCCTTGCTGCCCCTACTGTCACTGGGAAAGGACACCGCAAGATTGAACCCAAAGCTAAGCACTTCTCCCATTGCAAGAAAGATCAATCTAGTAGGCCAAACCAAACTGATAATTCGAAGAGACTTGCAAAGATATCAATTCATGCATATAAGAATTCAGAGAAGAATAAAATATTGTTCATAGATAATCTTAATCATAAACCCACAATTCATTGGATCTCGGCAAACACGCCGCAAAAATATTTACATCGAATAGATCTCCAAGAACATCAAGGAGAACTTTGTATTGAGAACCAAAGAGAGAGAAGAAGCCATCTAGCTAATAAATATGAACCCGAAGGTGTTGATGTAGAATCCCTCCGTGATCGAATCCCCCTACGGAAGATCGCTGGAAAAGGTCCCCAGATGGGATCTCACGGGTACTTGAAGGTTGCAGCGGTGGAAAAGTGGTTTCATGGCTCCCGTGGATGTTTTCAGGGTATAAGAGTATATATAGGCAAAGGAAGTAGGTCGGTGGAGCTACGAGGGGCCCACGAGGGTGGGGCCGCGCCTACCCCCCTGGGCGTGCCTCCCTATCTTGTGGCCGCCTCGTTGCTTCCCTGACCTCCACTCCAAGTCTGCTGGATTGTGTTTGCTCCAAAAAAGATCCTCGTGAAGGTTTCATTCTGTTTGGATTGCGTTTGATATTCCTTTTCCGCGAAACACTAAAATAGGCAAAAAAACAGCAACTGGCACTGGGCCTCCAGTTAGTAGGTTAGTCCCAAAAATAATATAAAAGTGCATATTAAAGCCCATTAAACATCGAAAACAGATAATATAATAGCATGGAACAATAAAAAATTATAGATACGTTGGAGACGTATCACGGCTCATGTCGCGGGACCGTGCGTCTTGGGGCGAGGACACTATCTTGATGTGGGGGTGGCGGGGGCGCTCCGTGAGCCGCGCGTCTTGGTGCGAGGGTGTCGTCTTGGTGCAGAGGCGGCGGAGGCACTCCATGAGCTACGTCGCCCGCGACTGGAGGTGGGCGAGGTAGTGAGAGCGATGGTGCAGGAGAGCCCCCGGCAACACTAACAAGCTCGGCGATGCGGTCCAGCCAGTCATCGTAGAGGTTGTCGATCGGGCGGTAATGCAGGAGCTCGCGTGCCATGAGCAGCGCGGCCTACGTGTCCGTGGGCGCGCGACGAGCATGGGACGACGAGCCGGTCGGAGTCAGCGATGGGGTGGCGCTGCGTCCGGCCCGCCGCACAGAGGGGTGCAATGATGAGGCCTGCTGCTCGTTTGCTGCCGGCCGGTGGCGGCATTGGCCGCAGGTGATGGAGAACGGCGGGGAGGTCCACCAACGGGCACCGTCTGAGCGACGTGGGCGGTGAGGGCGGCACGGCGTCAGCACTGGCTCGGCGAGCATCAGATATGGATGCGGTGGAGCAGTGGAGCACGAATCAATGGAAGAACAGCTTCAGTGCACCCCTACCTGGCGCACCAAATGTCGGATCGTGGGTTCCGGCAAACCCTTGAGGTTTGAACACTAGGGTGCGCATGAAGATCTCTCTTTGTGTGTCTCTCTCACGCTCACTCTCGCAACGATCTCTAGGCCTAGCTCGCCGACCCCAAGGAACGAGTGACATGCGAGTTTATACTGGTTCGGGCCACCATTGTGGTGCAATACCCTACTCCAGTGTGGTGTGGTGGATTGCCTCATAGGCTGAGGATGAACTAGTACAAGGGAAGAACAGCCTCCTGAGGAGAGGTGTTCTTGAGCTCGGTGAGCTTGTGTCTGTGAGGATGGTCTCAATCTGATCCCCCCTGCTAAGGTGGTGGCTAGTCCTATTTATAGAGGCCCTGGTCCTCTTCCCAAATGTTTAGGCGGGAAGGGATTCCACAATGGCCAATTTCGAAGGGGAACAACTAGTACAAGTTATCCTGACAAAAGGTGGTCTTTGCCTGCCAAAGGCTCTGGTGGTGACACCGCCGTGGGCTCCGCGGTGACCTCCGTCCTGCCGTCCTGCTGGTCTTGGTCTTATTGCACTGATATGGTAACCTTTGCATGATGCCTCGGGACTCCTCGCCTGCGCTTGCCCTTTAGCACCAAAGAGGAAACGAGTACACTGCGCCCACTGGCACCCGTCTGGCCTTGGTCGTCATGGCTCACGTCACGTGAACCTCGTGAGGAGCCCCTTGCATAGATATCTCCGCTCCTTAGGAGCCAGCCTAGGGAGGCTGCCCCCAGGAGGTCTTGGCGTCGTCCGCCTCGCAAGGTTTGGCCCCTCGCGAGGGTCTTGAGTGGTTGTTGATGAAGATGGGCCGTACCAGGCCGCTGGATGAGCCACGCCCTGGGCAACAGGCAGGCAAGTCTGGGTACCCCTGTTCCTAGGACGCCGATAGTGGGGCACGCGCGTGGGGCGCGGGAGGTGAGCGGCCGGTGGGCGGCGGCGGATGGGCTCGACGGCCCCGCGATGGGCTCAGCAAGCCCTGGCGGTGCGGTGTGGTGGGAGGCGGCCCGGGCAACATGTCGAGCGCTGATTGGTCCGGCCGTCGGCACAGACGAGTCTGGCGGCGCAGGGACGAGTGGTAGGCTATGGTTTCATCCGAAATTTCGGGGGAGAGGGGGTTTATATAGATTCTGGGAGCTAGGAGAGGGCTAGTGAGGTGCAGTATTCACCCACACGATCGTGATCCAACGACGGAGAGCATGGAGGGGGTTTTGATGGGCTAGTGGGCTATTGTGGAGGGGTGCTGGGTTGCGAAGAGAAGGAGGGATTTCGGTTAACACGGTCAACCGTTGGGGCATCAAACGACCTCCAAATGGAAGGAAATTTGGCAGGCGGCCTAATGGTGACATACCAAGGCCACTCGACAAATCTCAGCCCATTCCGAAAACGTTTTTCTCCCCCTCATGAAACGAGATCTGGAAGGTGCGGCGGGTGCATGTGAGAGTGCCGGATTTCGAAACAGACAACGGGGAAAAAGATCAGATGCAAGTTTTGAAAACCATGAGGATGCAATGCACATGATGACATGGCAAAATGCAAGACACAAGAAAATGACATGGCAATGACAGCGAATAACTGGAAGACACCTGGCGCATTGGACTCGGGGCATTATAATAGCTCTTTGTTATAGATGGGATAATTGGGTTGCGCTCTAGAGACTTTCTCACTAAAGTAAGAAATTGGGCGCTTCTCTTGTGTTAACACACCTCCTATGCCATTACCGGTAGCATCACAATGGACTTCAAAAGGTTTGTCAAAGTTGGGTAATGCAAGCACGGGAGCATGAGTGAGCAAATTCTTAATCTCATTGAATGCGGTATCTTGGGATGGTCCCCAAACAAATGGCGCATTTTTCTTACTCAAAGCATGCAAAGGTGAAGCAATGGTGCTAAAATTCTACACAAATCTATGGTAGAAACCGGCTAAACCAAGAAAACTACGCACTTGTTGCAAGTTGGTTGGTTGGGGCAAAGTTTTAATATCATTGATCTTAGATTCATTGACATGAACACCCTTAGAAGATACAACAAAACCCAGGAAAACAGGCTTATCAACACCAAAAAGACATTTATCCATATTAGCATAAAGGCACTCTTTCCTAAGGGTTTGCAACACGGTTCTAAGATGGGTGACATGATCTTTAAGTGATTTGCTAAACACAAGAATATCGTCAAAATAGACCACAACAAATACTCCAATGTAGGGGCGAAGAACAAAATGCATGACTCGCATGAAAGTACCGGGTGCTTCGGATAAACCCATTGGCATAACAAGCCATTCATATAAGCCAAATTTGGACTTAAATGCAGTTTTCCATTCATCACCTTCTTGTATGCGTATTTGATAGTAGCCACTTTTAAGATCATTTTTAGAGAAAATGGTGGCTCCGCTAAGCTCATCTAGCATATCATCTAGGCGTGGAATGGGGTAACGATAATGCACGATAATAGAATTTATAGGACGACAATTGGAACACATGCGGAATGTACCATCTTTCTTGGGAACAAGGATTACCAGGACGGCACAAGGGCTCAAACTTTCTCATACATGGCCGTTGTCAATGAGTTGTTGTACTTGCCATTGGATCTCCTTGGTTTCCTCGGGGTTGGCATGGTAGGGAGCCTTGTTAGGAAGAGGTGCTCCGGGGATGAGGTCGATTCGGTGTTGGATGCCTCGTAGTGGAGGTAGGCCCGGAGGTAGCTCATCGGGGAATACATCTTGGAATTCATGCAATAGAGAAGATAACACTAAAGGTAGATTGTGAGAGGTGTTAGCTTTTGGTGCTTCGTCCTTGCGCAAAAGGACATAGTGCATGACACTTGATGGGTTCTCACACACTTCTCTTATCTCACTTTTGGTGGCAAATATGACTAAGTTCTTCTTGGCTTTCATTGTGGAGGCACTCAATTTGGGCTTTTGGCGCTCACTCTCTTTGTTGTTGTTCGCTCTCTCACTATTCTCTCCATGATGGGTGGCTTGGTTGTTGGCGATCACTTGGCTAGGAGACATACACTACTACAGGATGCTGCTAACGCGACACTACGATCAGAGACCCCTCGAGAAACTGTGTGCGATGCAATAATCGCAAATAGTGTTGTATGAAAACCATCATAAATGTATAAAACATTTGCGATGGCGGATGCATCAAAGACGGTTCACGTTTTAGTTGCGTGTGCGATGAAGGGCATACTATTCAGTTCAATTAACTATTCGCGATGAGGTGGAACAAAAGAAATGGGGCAGCTTGATGAAGGCGTGTGCCATTCACAGCATACGGTTCACTCAGATGAACTGTTTGTGATTAGGCAACACAAAATAAACGTTCAACCAGATCAAGGTGCGTGCGATATACGGCATGCAGTTCACTCGGATGAACTGTTTGCGTTGAGACATGAGAACATAAACGGTTCAACTTAACAAGATGTGTGTGATACACGACAAACAGGTCTGTAATCAGAAATGTTTGTGGAGACCGATAATAACACAGACGATAGCTGCTAATAAGACGTGTGTGTTGTGCGATGGGATTGCATACAGAACAACAACATA
>NC_057806.1:199120808-199124727 GCF_018294505.1 Triticum aestivum
ACGCACACACTTATAAGGACATTCTTGCATAACCAAATTAAACATCCATTTACATAGGTGGCTACTACAACCATGGCATTTGCACACACCAGAGTAAACTATTACATGCATAATTACATAGGTGGCTACTACACACATGACATTTCCACGCACCAATAAATTAAACTATATATTACATGCATGATTAACTAGCACAAAACGATCATCTGATCATCATCTACTTCTTGTGACGCTCGCTCTGCTTGTGGCTCGATCCGGGCTTGTTGATTTGGGTAACGAGGCACTTCCTCATGTCAACGATCCGCCTGTGCATCTCATAGCATGTGTACACACTCTTGGCCGCAAACCTAAGGTGAGGTTCATCCAATTTCCGCATCCAAGCCCCGTGCCAGGATACGGGACTTGTTCTCTAGGAATCCTGCTTCATCTTTTCATAGTAGGGGTCGATGATGGCCGAGGCGAGTTCGACCAGGGAGTCCTGCTTCATGCTGCCCCAGACCCTGTAGTGGTCACGGATTTCGACAAGGTTCTTGCAGACCAGGCCTATAACACTGAGCGCTTTTACATCGTCTTTGGTTTCCACCATGGCGAACTTGTAGTCGATGCTGTTGACAAACCTGTTGAAATGGTCGCAAGGCTCCGTGGCCATGCAGTAGTGGTAGATGAGAACATGATGGCACACGCACAACTGGGCGACGGCAACCTTCTGATCTATGCCGGGACGACCGGTGCTGTACTGGAGGTCGATGCCGACCACCTTGTACTTGTCTCGAGCAAGCAACTACTCCACGTTGTTGATGTAGTCGTCCACCACGGCCGGGTCGATGGTGTACACCATCGAGAGATCCGTCTCCCTCATGTGGGTTCTCCACTCTATGCTTGCCGAACTCCATTAGAGCACCGCTAGACATCCCCTCTCTATGTGTCGTCGTGGGTGTGCTTGTTGTGTTATGGGGCACGATTGAAAGGTTAAAAAGACTTAGGTTATAATGCTCACGAGAATTAAAGGGGAAGCCGGACGGCCAGGAATATCGGCAGGCCCTGATGGCAGTTCTAATTTGCAACACGTAACTCCATCGTGCCGCACGTAACTGCATCGCGCGGCAACGCGTGCGGCACAACCGCATGCGTATGGGGGCCCCGACGTGATCGTGTGCACGCCCAACCGGTGGCAGAGCGCGCATGGAGGGACGCGAGCAGAGTGCTCCACGGTCGCCTCAATGGCGAGCAACCATTATATGCATATAGCAGTTGAACGCGCAAGGAAAAGATGTCCACAAGTCAAGCGCGCCGACGAACGCGACAGAGCGCGCCGCGGCACCTAACGACAAGCAGAGCTTGCCGAGGGACGCGAGCAAAGGATGGCACAGTGATACATGGCAAATAAGATGAACTGTGCGAGCGATGTCGGAGACATCAATCAGGAATCAGATTAGAGTTGCGTGTGCGATAAGTGGCAGACAGTTGATCCATCAGAGCTGTTTGTGATGGAATAAGCCGTGTGTGTTGCGGGCAAACGCTTGGTAGTGTATAACCTTAAATTTAACCAAAAGAGTGTTAATGCATGTTACAAAAATTGTATAGCTGGAAACTATGTTCAAATATGACACTACTAGGAAAACGCTAATTAGTGGCGCACCTATTTTGGCCATTAATGGTGCACTACAGGTGCGCCACTATTATCACGCCACTAGTAACAAATACTAATGGCGCACCTATAGTTCGCCATTAGTATGCGTAGAAGTGCGCCATTACTACCTGACTTAGTAATGGCGCACCACATAAAAGTGCGCCATTACTAACAATTTTTTTTAATTTTTTTTCAGATTTTTTTTTTCAAATTGTTTTTCATTTTTTTCTTAATCTCAGGTCACTATGGCTTAATCTCGGGTCAATATGCTTAATCTCAAGTCAAATCACACTAATTGGTCAAACTTGCCGGAAGGTCACCCATCCTCACACTACTCTAGCCCGAGCACACTTAACTTCACAGTTCTATCCAACCCCAGCACCAACTCACTTAACAGGCACTTGTTGATATATCTATCATATCAATCCTATTAAACCTTGTTGATGTCTAGGACTTTGGTCATGTTCATGAGTGTGATGAAATTTTGAAAATATTTCAAACTTCCCAGTCATATTACGTATCATGTTTTGAAAAAAATCCAAAAAAAAACTAAACCAATTTTTTTTTCTGTTACTAGTGGCGCAGTGCGCCACTAGTAAGTTTGAATTTTTTTCCATCCCCCCCTCTAGATCTTAAAAGCCCCGTATCTTTTGTTCTGTTAGGTTTTTGGGGATTCTGAAAATCTTGAACAAAGTTCCCCCAGTTCAATTCGGATGTAACTTTTCGAGTAGATGATTTTTCATATAAAAAACTTTTTAATCCGAGTTCGTATGCAAAAGTTATGCCCATTTTACTAATTCCAGAGAGATTTCGCAAATAAAGTCGAAATTCATATTTGTAAATTTTCCCAACAACTAGACCACATATCACGTGGGAAACTTATTTTCTTTTATTTTTTTGACATTTCCATCATTTTCTTTTATTTTTTCTAAAACTGAAAAGGCGGTCCACAGGGGGGGGTGCAAAGAAAGTTAGTAATGGTGCACCACCTAACAATGCGCCATTAGTAACCCTGGTTACTAATGGCGCACCTGTTACATGGTGCGCCATTACTAGTTTTTGCAAAAAAAATTGTTAGTAGTGGCGCACCATGGTTGTGGTGCGCCATTACTAGTTTGAACTAGTAGTGGCGCACAATACACTGGTGCGCCATTACTAGTTTTGAAAAAAAAGTTAAAAAATGTTAGTAGTGCCGCACAGAGTGTGTGGTACGCCATTACTAGTTAAAACTAGTAATGGCGCACTATGCCCTGGTGCGCCATAATTAGTTTTGGAAAAATAAAAAAACAAATTTGTTAGTAGTGGCGCACTGTGGGTGTGGCGCGCCATTAGTGGTATGGACATTAATGGCGCACCTACACATGGTGTGCCACTGCTAAATAGCAGTGGCGCACCACATATGTGGTGTGCCATTAATGTCCATATTAGCTATAGCCCTTTTCCTAATAGTGCGATTCCAGCGATATAATCTATGGCGACATGCATTCATATTTTATTAGTTAAATCCTACTTGTAAAATAGGACGTGGGGTATAGTAGATAATTAAATCATAAACATTTTTTATTAACTGTATGTGAACGTGTCCTCTCTGTAACACCCCGGATATAACTTTCCCAATTTGTACTCCAACTCTTGCCGTTTCCGGCGTTAAGTTATATTCATTTCCTCAGGTTCGGGTTTTGTCTCCGTGTGTTGTTGTCGCTGTCATGCATCTCATATCATGTCATCATGTGCATTGCATTTGCATACGTGTTCGTCTCATGCATTCGAGCATTTCCCCCATTGTCCGTTTTGCATTCCGGCGCTTCGTTCTCCTCCGGTGGTCATTTCTAGCTTTCTTTCGTGTGTGGGGATTAAACATTTCCGGATTGGACCGAGACTTGCCAAGCGGCCTTGGTTTACTACCGCTAGACCGCCTGTCAAGTTTCATACCATTTGGACTTCGTTTGATACTCCAACGGTTAACCGAGGGACCGAAAAGGCCTCGTGTGTGTTGCAGCCCAACACCCCTCCAATTTGGCCCAAAACCCACCTAACTCTTCTCCATCACCTAGAGCGTTCGATCACGATCGCGTGGCCGAAAACTGCACCTCATTTGGACTCTCCTAGCTCCCCCTATGCCTATTTAAAGGCCCCCCGAAATCCGGATCTTCCTCTCCCCCGAAAACCCTAGATCTCAGCACCGTGCGCCGCCGGACAAAGAGCCCACCGATGGACATTGTCCGGCCCGCCTCTCCGCCGCCACGTGGCGCCCCGGGATTCGTCCGCCCGGGCGCCCACATCACCCGC
>NC_057806.1:199125161-199127334 GCF_018294505.1 Triticum aestivum
GCGAGCCGCCGCCGCCGCCAAGCCGCCGTCGCCGCCGAGCCGCGCCCGGCCGGACCTCCCCGCCTCTCCTTCGGCTCCGGGAGCCTACTCCGGCGAGCCCCGAGCACCGCTCCGGCGAGAGCACCGCCGCCTCGGGCCGCGTGCCGCGATCCCGATCCAGATCCGTGTACAGTAAACCCTAATCCGGAGGTTGAATTTTCTCTAAGTCCCAGAATTGCAGATCCATATGCCCCTATTCGTAGCTCTGTAACTTTGCATCCGTAGCTCCGATTCATGCATATAGAATGTCAAAATGTTCATCTCAGAGAGTACATCAGTTCATTCTATTGCATCATTTTCATTTGAGTTCATCTTGATGCCCGAAATGCTGTTAGAAGAGGGCTACTTGAGTTAATTGTCAGATCTGTTACTCCGTTTAGCACTTTTGTCATTTTTGCCATGATTATTGTGTGCATGCTATGCCCGCGAGTTCTACATATGTTTTGTTAAGGGTTTTGTCATCTTTCCAGAGGTGCAAGCTTGCAATGTCCTGGAGCTATTTATCTCATGATGCCATATGTTCTTGTTGTTTCCTAGTGATCCGTGCCTCTTTTGAGGATGATCAGTAAGGATGTTTTGTTAATATTGTAGTTCTCTATCCATCCATGTCTTTCTTTGCAATTATGGAGCACCCTAGCTTGAGTCAATCGAGCTCTACTTTTGCTACTTTGTGAATCTGGGCAGATTATCAACTTGTTTGCAATTTTGCTGGTGATGTTGTAGTTGATCTGTACATGCTATGCTATTGTTCTTGCCATGTCTAGATTGAATTTTGTGCCTTCTTGATGGATGTATGCTTGTCTTGCCATGACTTGCACCGTAGTGAGTGCATCGAGCTCGTAAACATGGCTACTTGAGTTATATTTCAGCATGTGTCAGTTTTTCACCAAGTCTGAAAACTGATTATGTTTTTGCTATGTTCACATGCTTGCAATTGTATTTTCTGATCCCTTTTGGCTCATGGTCACTAAGGGACTTTTGTTAAGATCTTTGAGTAGCTCCATGCCATGCTTTACTTTGCCATGTTCAGGTCCTATAGTGTGTAGTTTTGTTGCTCCGAAGAGGGCTACCTGATCTGAAATTTCAGACAAGTGTTGTTCACTAAGTCTGAGATCTGTTTGTCATTTGCATTTTTGCCATGCTTGTTTGAACCTGTTAATGGATGAATTGGCCGTAGATCAGTGCTAGACTTTTCTTAAGAATCTTGTGTGCATCCCTGCCATGTATTTTGTTGTCATGTTTGGGTGCTGTAGCATGTCCATCTCATTGCATTTAGATGCCTACTTGGTGTAAATCGCAGACCGGTGTCATATTTGAATCGCTTGCCATTTCCAAACGGTAACTCCGATTCCGGCGTTCTTTATATCGTTTTCAAGCGATTCCATCTCATCTTTCCAGTGGCACACTTGATTTTTCAAGTTGAGGCCAGGTTCATGCATTCCCTGTCATATCTTGCATTTTGCATCCCGCATCGCATCCCGCATAGCATATCATCATTGCATCATATTGCTTGATCCTTGCACGTGGTTGATTGTATCCTTGTTGCTTGTTTGTCTTGTCTGGGTAGAGCCGGGAGACGAGTTCTCTAACGAGGAGCCCGTTGAGTTTGCTTTCGAGGATCCAGTCAACTCTTACAACTGTGCAGGCAAGATGATCACACCCTCGAAATCACTACTATCTTTGCTATGCTAGTTTGCTCGCTCTTTTGCTATGTCATTGCTACGATGCCTACCACTTGCTTTCAAGCCTCCCAAATTTCCATGTCAAACCTCTAACCCACCATTGTCCTAGCAAACCGTTGATTGGCTATGTTACCGCTTTGCTCAGCCCCTCTTATAGTGTTGCTAGTTGCAGGTGAAGATTGGAGGCCGTTCCTTGTTGGAACATTTATTTACTTGTTGGGATATCATTATATTGCCATGTAATCTTAATGCATCTATAAACTTGGTAAAGGGTGGAAGGCTCGGCCTCTCGCCTAGTGTTTTGTTCCACTCTTGCCGCCCTAGTTTCCGTCATATCGGTGTTATGTTCCCGAATTTTGCGTTCCTTACGCGGTTGGGTTATAATGGGAACCCCTTGATAGTTCGCCTTGATTAAAGCTTTTCCAGCAATGCCCAACATTGGTCTTACCATT
>NC_057806.1:199127509-199134580 GCF_018294505.1 Triticum aestivum
GGCCAGTGCTCCTCTGAGTGTTGGTCCAAACTAGAGCCCCTTGCAGCGCCACCTCGGGGAAACTCGAGGGCTAGATTTAGTTGTACGGATTGCTTATCTGAGTGTGCCCTGAGAAAGAGATATGTGCAGCTCCTATCGGGATTTGTCGGCACATTCGGGCGGTGTTGCTGGTCTTGTTTTAACCTGTCGAAGTGTCTTGAATTACCGAGATACCGAGTCTGATCGGAACGTCTTGGGAGGAGGTATATTCCTTCGTTGACCATGAGAGCTTGTCATGGGCTAAGTTGGGATTCCCCTGCAGGGATTTGAACTTTCGAAAGCCGTGCCCGCGGTTATGGGCAGATGGGAATTTGTTAATGTCCGGTTGTAGATAACTTGAACCTTAATTAATTAAAATGAATCAACTGAGTCTGTTACCGTGATGGTCTCTTCTCGGCGGAGTCCGGGAAGTGGACACGGTGTTGGAGTAATGTTTGCGCAGGTTGCTCGCTAGTTTCTCGCTCGCGCTTTGCCTCCTCTTCCCGCTCTCTTTTGTGAATAAGTTAGCCACCATACTTTCTAGTCGCTTGCTGCAGCTCCACTCATATTTTACCTTGCCTTACCTATAAGCTTAAATAGTCTTGATCGCGAGGTTGCGAGATTGCTGGGTCCCTGTGGCTCACAGATTACTGTTACACCAGATGCAGGGCCTGATGATTCCGCTCTAGGAGACGCATATGAGCTCAAGTGGGAGTTCGACGAAGACTCTCAACGTTACTATGTTTCCTTTCCCGATGATCAGTAGTGGTGCCCAGTTGGGGGTGATTGGGACCGTGTCGCATGTTGGGTTCTCTTTTATTTTGGCGCCGTAGTCGGGCCATGACTGTTTGGATGATGTAATGTTATTTATGTACTTGATTGACGTGGCGAGTGTAAGCCAACTATGTTATCTCCCCTTTTATTATCATATTACATGGGATGTTGTGAAGATTTCCTAACTTGCGACATATGCCTTCAATGCGATTATGTCTCTAAGTCGTGCCTCGACACGTGGGAGCTATAGTCGCATCGTGGGTGTTACAAGTTGGTATCAGAGCCTTCCCCGACCTTAGGAGCCCCATTGCTTGATCGTTTTTAGCGGCCGAGTTGTGTCTAGAAAAATGTTTTGAGTCATTTAGGAATTATATATCAGAGAGTTTAGGAGTTCTTTTTACTTCCCAGTCTCCTCATCGCTCTGGTAAGGCATCCTGACATAGAGTTTTGACTCTTCTCTTCTCAAATTTCACTAAATTTTTTTTAGGATCACGCGGGTATCTTGGAATCGTTCCGATGGTTTTATGATGAGAACATTGTCTTGGTGCCTCCTGTCAGGGGTTTAGTGGAAGTGTCCCGGGGAGTTGAGCTCTGAGGTGTTGTCATCATAATTTTATCATTGCGGTTCTGGAATACCTGAGTCTAGTACGCCGACATCGAAAATCTCTTTTATGCAGTTCGTTGGTGAGATAACCTCGACGCCACCTAGTACTGGGGCGGGAGTTCGGCAGTATCGCCATAACTTGTATAACGGATGCTTTTCGAAGGTTGAGGTAGATGGTTTCCGAAGGTTTCTTGGTTATGTGTTGAAGGATGGATACAACTGGATGTAGGAATTGCTAGTTTGGGTGAGATATTATGCTTCCCCTGTATCCCCAACACCTAATTGCATAACCGGAAAGGTTCGGGAGTTTCATAGGTGGGAATTCTTGTAGCTCTAGTTCTTCTTCCACGGATATTGGTTTGAGATTGGGATTTCTTACCGATTATTCGATCTTGATCCGTACCTTGTTCATTTATTTCTCTACCTTAACTCTACGTGGCTTCTCAATTTATGGATATGTGACCATTTCAAGAGGAATGCATTCGTTCATTTTGTTCGGATGTGAAGACTATATGTTGCAATTTTCATTCCATTGGATTCAGCTTCAATATTTATCTGTCAATGTGCTAATGGTGGTCAACCTCTTCAGGATGGCTCCTCCAACACGCACGACTCCGAATCCTGATCCGCCACCACCTCCCCTCCTCTAGAGGCATGGCAAGTTGTGATGGCCGCAACCAATGCAAACACACAGTTGATCATGCAAATTCTCCAAGAGCGCAATCAAGGCAACCAAGGGAATCAAGGCAGCAATAAGAGTCACTTTGCTACACTCAACCAGTTCCTTGCTAACGGGCCAAAGACTTTCAGCAATTGTGTTGAGGCAACCGATGCTGGCGATTGGCTAGTGGATCTGTGCAAGCATTTCGAGTGCAGTAATGTCAGGCCTGAGGACTTTGTTAAGTTCGCTTCCTTCCAACTCAAAGATCAAGCTGCAGAATGGTTCCAGCAGTACAAGGACTCCAGAGGTGGACGTTTTATCACTTGGGATGATCTCCGTCGAGATTTCCGAGCTCATCATATTCCTCAGAGCGTGGTTGAAAGCAAGCATGAGGAATTCCGCAACCTGAAGCAAGGCTCTTTGTCTGTCTATGACTACAACAAGTTGTTCCAGAAGCTCGCTCGCTTTGCCAAGCAGGACGTCCCTGATGAGAAGAGCATGATATATCAGTTCAGGGGTGGTCTCAGAGAAGAAATTCAGCTCGCTCTTGTCCTCTTTGAGCCCTTGAGATATGATGAGTTCTACAACATGGCACTGAAGCAAGAGGCTGCTCAGTTGAGGTGTGATGATTCCAAGAAGCGAGTCAGAGATGTTACTCCTTCTTCCTATACTCAAGTGGCCAAGCAGCAGAAGTATTGGCTTCCTCCTCCTTCGTTCCGTCAGCCGTATCAGCAGAAGAGCAAAGGTGGCAGTGGTTCTTCCCACCCACCCAACCCTGGCTTTCAGAACAAGACTTCATCTCAAGCTCCAAGATCGAGTGCTCCGTATCACCGTCCGCTTTCAAAGGTCACGTGCAGCAAGTGCCAACAGAAGGGTCACTATGCCAACAAGTGTTTCAACCAGAGGCGTCTTCCTCCTCCTCCTCATGTCAGATCGGCAAGTACAGCTGTGGTCAAGCATAACCCCAAGCACGCCAAGGTCAACTTGATGAACGCAGCCCAGGCAGAGGACTCGTCAGATGTGATTATGGGTAACCTTCCTGTTAATGATATTCCTGCAAAAGTTCTTTTTTACACGGGTGCATCGCATTGTTTCATCTCGAGACCTTTTGCATCTAAGCATGATTTTGTTACTCAAGTGTTGCCGAAGATGTTGGCTATCGTCTCTCCGGCCCGTCAAATGACATCTCGAGTATGCGTTCCGGATGTTACTATCACTTTGGGTGACTATAAGTTCTTGTCCTCTCCAAATGTTCTTGGTGACTCGGATATTGATCTTATTCTCGGGATGGATTGGCTTTCTAAGCACAAGGCTCAGCTTGATTGTGCAGCCAGGCAGATTCAATTGACTCATTCGTCCGAGGATGTGATTGTCTTTGCCGCTCGTGATAATACCATCCGTTTGTTTTCTCTCAATGAAAGGGGTGAACTGGATGCTATCTCGCAAATTCCAGTCGTTTGCGAATATCAAGACGTCTTTCCAGAAGAGCTTCCAGGAATGCCTCTACACCGGCCAGTTGAATTCGTTATTGATCTTGAGCCTGGCACGGAACCTGTGTGCAAACATCCTTACAAGCTCGGACCTGAAGAGTTGAAGGAGATGAAGAAGCAACTCGATATTCAAGAGAAAATGGGTCTCATCCGGCCTAGTTCTTCTCCGTGGGGTTGTGGTGTTCTTTTTGTGAAGAAGAAGGATGGCACGGACCGACTTTGTGTTGATTACCGTCCGGTGAACAAGAAGACCATCAAGAACAAATACCCACTTCCCAACATCAATGAGCTATTCGAAAAACTCAAAGGTGCCCAAGTATTCTCCAAGCTTGATCTCCGCATGGGTTATCACCAGATTCGCATTCGTGAGAAAGATATTCCCAAGACGTCTTTCAGGACAAGCTTTGGTTCATATGAATACACGGTCATGTCTTTTGGCCTCGCCAACGCTCCTCCGATGTTCTCTCGCATGATGAACTTGATCTTCAACGCCTACACCAATGACTTTGTTTTGGTCTATCTCGACGACATTCTGGTTTTCTCCAAGAACAAGGAAGATCATGCCAAACACTTGCGTTTGGTGCTTGATAAGCTCAGAGAACATCAGTTCTACGCCAAGTTCTCCAAGTGTGAATTTTGGCTCGACGAGGTTCTTTATCTTGGTCATATCATCTCTGCCAAGGGCAATGCCGTGAATCCTGAGAAGGTGTCTGCAATTGTGAATTGGGAACCTCCTCAGAACGAGAAGCAACTCCGTAGCTTCCTCGGTCTCGCAAGCTATTGCCGAAGATTTGTTGAAAACTTTTCTAAGATCGCGAAGCCTCTCTCAAATCTTCTTCAGAAGCACGTCAAGTACGTTTGGTCTCCGGAGTGTGACATTGCTTTCAACACTTTGAAAGAGAAATTGATCACTACTCCAGTTCTGACTCCGCCTAATGAATCCAAGCCGTACGAGGTCTTTTGTGATGCCTCTCTCCAAGGTCTTGGCGCAGTATTGATACAAGAGAAGAAAGTTGTTGCTTATACATCTCGCCAGTTGAAGCCTAATGAGAAGAACTACCCCACTCATGATCTCGAGTTGGCGGCAGTTGTGCATGCTCTTTTGACTTGGAGACATCTTCTATTGGGAAGAAAAGTGGACATTTTCACTGATCACAAGAGTCTCAAGTACAACTTCACTCAGCCTAATCTCAACCTCAGGAAAACTCGATGGGTCGAAATGATTCAAGAGTATAATCCGAGAATCGAGTATACTCCAGGCAAGGCCAATGTGATTGCTGACGCTTTGAGAAGAAAAGCTTACTGCAACAGTCTGATTCTCAAGCCTTATCAACCCGAGCTTTGTGAAGCTTTCGGCAAACTTAATCCGCAAGTTGTTCCTCAAGGTTTCCTCGCCAACCTTCAAGTCTCTCCTACCTTGGAAGACCAGATTCGCCAAGCCCAGCTTCTTGATGCTATGGTGAAAAAGGTGAAGATTGGGATTTCCAACAGTCAGTCCAAGTACAAGTGCTACCGCCTTGATGACAAGGACACTCTCTTCTTCGAGGATCGTATTGTTGTACCCAAAGGTGACCTCCGTAAAGTGATCTTGAACGAGGCTCACAATTCTCTCCTCTCCATCCACCCTGGGAGCACGAAGATGTATCAAGACCTCAAGCAAGCTTATTGGTGGACTCGAATGAAGCGCGAGATCGCTCAATTCATGAATGAATGTGATGTCTACAGAAGAGTGAAGGCAGAACACCAAAGGCCAACTGGTCTCCTCCAACCTCTTGCCATTCCAGAATGGAAGTTTGACCACATTGAAATGGACTTCGTGACTGGTTTTCCAAAGTCCAAGCGTGGCAATGATGCTATATTCATTGTCATCGACAAACTCACCAAAGTGGCTCACTTTCTGCCTATCAAAGAGTCGATCACTGCAGCTCAATTGGCGGAACTTTATACCTCTCGTATTGTCTCTCTGCATGGTATTCCTCAAGTGATCTCTTCAGACCATGGCAGCATCTTTACCTCAAAGTTTTGGGATTCTTTTCAGAAGGCCATGGGCACGAACATCCGCTTCAGCACAGCTTTCCATCCTCAAACTAGCGGTCAAGTCGAGCGTGTCAACCAGATTCTTGAAGATATGCTCAGGGCTTGTGTGATCTCCTTCGGCATGAAGTGGGAGGATTGTCTTCCTTATGCTGAATTCTCCTACAACAACAGTTTTCAAGCAAGTTCGGGCAAGGCCCCTTTTGAAATTCTGTATGGCAGGAAGTGTCGTACCCCTCTCAACTGGTCTGAAACCGGTGAACGTCAGCTTTTGGGTAATGACTTAATCACAGAGGTAGAAGAAATGTGCAAAGTCATTCGTGATAACCTCAAAGCAGCCCAATCCCGTCAGAAGAGCTACTATGATAGTAAGCACCATGATTTGGCTTTCGAGATCAGAGATCATGTTTACCTCCGCGTCTCTCCTATGAAAGGTACTTGTCGGTTCGGTATCAAAGGGAAGCTTGCCCCGAGATACGTGGGACCTTTCAAGATTGTCACCAAGAGAGGCGACCTTGCCTATCAACTCGAGCTTCCTTCAAACTTTGCAAATGTTCATGACGTGTTCCATGTCTCTCAGCTTCGAAAGTGCTTCAAGACTCCTGACTGCACCGTCAACTTCGAGGACATTGAGCTCCAAGAAGATCTCTCTTATCATGAGCACCCAGTTGCTATTCTTGAAGAGACTGAACGCAAGACTCGCAACAAGTTGATCAAATTTCTCAAAGTCAAGTGGTCACACCATTCCGACCGTGACGCTACCTGGGAACGCGAGGATCACCTCCGTTCTGAGTACCCGGTGTTCTTTCAGTCCTAAATCTCGGGACGAGATCCTTTCGTAGTGGTGGAGTGTTGTAACACCCCGGATATAACTTTCCCAATTTGTACTCCAACTCTTTCCGTTTCCGGCGTTAAGTTATATTTATTTCCTCGGGTTCGGGTTTTGCCTCCGTGTGTTGTTGTCGTTGTCATGCATCTCATATCATGTCATCGTGTGCATTGCATTTGCATACGTGTTCGTCTCATGCATTCAAGCATTTTCCCCGTTGTCCGTTTTGCATTCCGGCGCTTCGTTCTCCTCCGGTGGTCATTTCTAGCTTTCTTTCGTGTGTGCGATTAAACATTTCCGGATTGGACTGAGACTTGCCAAGCGGCCTTGGTTTACTACTGGTAGACCGCCTGTCAAGTTTCGTACCATTTGGACTTCGTTTGATACTCCAACGGTTAACCGAGGGACCGAAAAGGCCTTGTGTGTGTTGCAGCCCAACACCCCTCCAATTTGGCCCAAAACCCACCTAACTCTGCTCCATCACCTAGAGCGTTCGATCACGATCGCGTGGCCGAAAACCGCACCTCATTTGGACTCTCCTAGCTCCCCCTATGCCTATTTAAAGGCCCCCGAAATCCGGATCTTCCTCTCCCCCGAAAACCCTAGTTCTCAGCACCGCGCGCCGCCAGACAAAGAGCCCACCGACGGACACTGTCCGACC